>NC_136740.1:32943931-32963931 GCF_936440315.1 Barbus barbus
TGGATGCTGCACACTGGTGGTGGTTGAGGAGAGACCCCCCCACATGATTGTAAAGCGCTTTGGGTGTACAGCAATACACAAAGCGCTATATAAAAAGCATCATTCTTTGAGTGTGTGTGTGTGTGTGTGTGGAGCCATGATATGATGTTTGTGTGTGTTGGAACATTTGGAATAGTGATCTTTGATAGCTATGTGTGTGTGTGTGAGAGAGCGGCTGTAAATCTGTCGTTCTGTTAAAGGAGTGTTCACAAAGACAGCGATTTGCAGCAACAAAGTGACCTGGAGTCATTGGTTTAGAGTGTGTGTGTGTGTGTTTGGGGTTGATAGCGGTCAGCCCGCGCTGTGTGAGTCGAGGGACCTGATCTTCTGCTTCCTTTAGGCCCCATAATCACCCAAACGACCCATAATCCCGTGCTGAGATCCAGCAGTGGAGCAGGAACGCCCCAGACTGCAGCGAGTGTCTGTCACTGGTTTTGTGCTGCTGTTTTCCAGTTTGTGTGGGGCTGCAGGATTTTCCTGCGCTGCGTAAAGATGAGCCGCCACTGGTGCAGGAGACGTCGGTGAAGAGGATCGTGGTCGGTCCGTTAGACCTGCAGCTCCACAGCAGTGCCGTCCACCGGATCCTGAAGATGGCTGCTTGCACGCTGGACCACGAGTACCAGCCCTACTGCAAACCGCAACCGGGTAAAACACACACTCACACCTAATCCATTAGTCCTCACAGTGCCGTCTTGACTTTCAGTGTTTGGGGATTAAACTCTGTTTAAAGAGTTAGAGATTATAAAATCAGTAATTATAAATAAACCGTGCTAAGAAATAGAATCAAATAAACAGTTGGTAATGAAACTAAGAACCAAAACCTCATGACAAGCAGCAGATCTCAGAGTGCTTGTGGTTTCTCTTATTAAAGTGAGGTTTCTGTGGTCAATATTGTGGTTTATTATTATTATGACTGACATCACAGACAGCAGCAGGTCTGTAAGCTGCATTTACACTGTTTAACCTCTGTCTCTCTGTCCTGCTGTCTGTCTGATGCTCTGTCTGTCTGTCTGTCTGTCTGATGCTCTGTCTGTCTGTCTGTCTGATGCTCTGTCTGTCTGTCTGTCTGATATTCTGTCTGTCTGTCTGTCTGTCTGTCTGTCTGTGTGTGTGTGTGTGTGTGTGTGGCAGATGTTGTGGAGGAGTGTGTGTCTGTGCTGCCAGAGCAGGTGTCAGCGCTGGAGGAGTTCATTCCCAGCCGTCAGACGAGCGTGACGCTGATGAGAGCGACAGTCTCTGTCCCCGCGGCAGAATACAACCTCCTGCACCTCTTACTTCCTGTTCTACTGGGACACAAGGTGGAAACGACAGAAACACTCTTTCCTCATATACCTGCCTCACCGGTGTGTGTGTGTGTATTACTCTCTGTGTGTTTCTGCTAGGTCTCGGCTGCGCAGACGTCTGTCCCTCAGTTCCAGCTACTGCGTCCTCTGCCTGCACTGCAGCTGCAGTTTGAGCGTGTCACGTTTGAACATTCGGTGCCAATGTATGAACAGGAAGTGACCCGTGCAGCCAGCAGCCTGAACCAGCCATCAGACACACTCCTGCACCACTGCTACACACACTGCTACCTGAAGGTACACACACACACACACACACACACACACACACACTCACTCACATTCACACACTCACACGCGCGCGCACACACACACACACACATTTACACACACACACACACACACACACACACACACACACACACACATACTGTAAAGCCCTTTTCACACCAAGAACGATAGCTATATTAGCGTCCACACCAGCGGACGATGTTGTCTGTTTATTCTAAGCACACACTCGTCTGCCGCTTTAAATTCTCCAGCTCGTTATAGCAGGATGGATTCTGATTGGATGTCAATGTTTGTATCATTCATCAGCTGGAAAAAATAGTTCTGAAAGTGATTCCTACGATATCGTTTCTCTGTGCATTTATCGTTATAGCTGTGGTGTGGATAAACTATATCTTTATCGTTATCTTAATCGTTATCTTTATAGTTATTGTCCTTGGTGTGAATAGGCCTTAAGTCTGGTTTAATGTAAACGGATGAGACAGAATTAAGTTTGTGTCAGAAGAAGCATATATTAATTTTTATTTTGAAGGATTTCATTATTGATAGTCAGGAGTGTATGAACAGACGTTGACGTGTGTTAATAATGTAAAAATTATATTCAAAATACCAGTGTTGCTTTGAATGTCTGCTAATGTTTCAGTCTGGTTTAAGTGTACACACACATCTCATACTGTCCTGAACACACTTCTCTAAAACGCTGAGCCTCTTTGTGTCTCTCTCAGGTCTTTGAGCTTCAGGCTGGTTTGACTGTAATCGACTCAGAGGGGGTGTTTCAGCCGCTCATTCCCATAATTCCTTCTTTCAGTACTGCTCTCTATGGGAAGCAGCTCCGTTTGCCTGCTTACTGGTGAGACACACACACACACACACACACACACACACACACAGTGGGTAAAGTGCTTAGATGAGTGTGTCAGTGGAGGGTAATAAATATCCTGTCATTAGCTGAGAGTCTGGATGTGTGAATGAGAGCCATTAACGCTGTGTGTGTGTGTGCGCGTGTGTGTGAGTGTATGTGTGTTCTGGTGTTGGCCGGAGGTGAGGCTGCTCACACGGTACCGATCACCCTTCATTTACCGAACTCCCCGGAGCCCGGCGGGTCGAGTGTGAGTTTAGTGTGTGTGAGAGCAGCAGTAATGAGACGCAGCAGCGCTGCCTGCTAAACCTGTTACAGCACACACATGAGGAGTGCAGAGCTCGACCGCCATCAGTGATCAAGGCCACATCACACACACTGCTGCGCTCAGCTCCTCAGCGCCAGGGACACACTCACACACACACACACACACACGCTAGCATTGCGTTCAGAGTGTTCTGTGTAAATGAAACGCTGTGAGTTGTTTTCTGAGCTACATAGCAGACATCCCATCATGCTCTTGTCATCAGTCAGAATGTGCTGCTGCTCAGTTGAACATCTCACTGATGGAGGATCACTGAGTCCCGAGTGTGTGTTACAGGACGAGACATCACACACCGTCAGGGATTGACGCCTTTCAGCGAACAGTTGATTGGTGAAGATTCGATGAGTTTGTGAGGTCTGTGAGGAATCATGGGTAATGAATTGAATCACAGCTTTAGTGTTGTGAGAAAAAGCTCCTTCCTTCATTGTTTAAAGCGCAGCTCTGTGTTCATTTAAA
The DNA here is from genome assembly GCF_936440315.1 of Barbus barbus. Lineage (NCBI taxonomy): Eukaryota > Metazoa > Chordata > Actinopteri > Cypriniformes > Cyprinidae > Barbus > Barbus barbus. The sequence goes on from NC_136740.1 coordinate 32,947,179, forward strand.
CACACAGCTCATGATCCAGAGTTTTCAGCGTCTCAGAGCTGCTCGGGTTTGTTATTACTATAGTAATATATTTATTTTATTACATTTTTTATTTATCATTATTATAATTATTATTGTATATTCACATTGGCTGTGCTTCATTAAAACATCAGTGCCTTCTGACCCTCCTGTGGTGGGTTGTCACCTTTTCCCTGAATAATGACATTTTGTCTAATTGGGCTCGTGTTTCATGGCTGACTGTGTGTGTGTGTGTGTGTGCGTGTGTGTGTGTGTGTGTGTGTGTGTGTGTGTGCGTGCGTGTGTGAGTGTGTGTGCATGTGTGTGTGCGTGGATGTGTGTGTGTGTGTGCGCGTGAGTGAGTGAGTGTGCGTGCATGTGTGTGTGCGTGGATGTGTGTGTGTGTGTGTGTGTGCGTGAGTGAGTGAGTGTGCGTGTGTGTGTGTGTGCGTGCATGTGCGTGTGCGTGGATGCGTGCTTGTGTGTGTCACATGTGTAACAGCGGCTGGTGTGAGTCTGCTTCTGATTAGCGGCACTGTTTGCTGCGTTTGAGCGTGTTTATTTATTAATTAAAACAGGTGCAGATGGTACGTTGCTAAGATCGCTTTCCCTGAAAACACAGAAATGAAGCGAGTCGCGACAGCTTTCATGACGTGGCTGTGTGTGTGGCGAACATTTGCGGGGCATGTGCTGGTGTTTCCCGTCCGCGGAGCTCGACTCCCGTGAATCCAGATCAGAGGAACCCCGGGCGAGTGCTAGGGCTGTGCGATTCATCGAAATCAAATCAAAATCGCACAGCCTGCGATGTGGACGCGATATTACTGTGTTCCAGAGCATATGCATGACTGCCAGCCTTGAGTGACGGTCTTACTAACAACAGCGTGAGCGATCAGCACTGCTCTAGCCAACTGCGTAAACACCCAACATTTAAAAAGGGTCAGATCGAAAGTTAGGCAAATTAAAACTAAAGAAAACGTATTCAGCTTCAGCTTCGAAATGACAGACCACGAACAAAAAGGTCATTTGCAAGAGCTGCGTCACAAGGCATATCAAGAGCTCCCTTATCGGTTCTGCTGTCAGTACTGGAGAATAAAAGATACATCTTTAGATGTTGTTATTAGTAGACTTCATGAACGTTATCTTACACATTTTATCTCCCCAACAGATTAATTTGAAATAAGTTTATACTGCATGTTCAGAAGACCGCTCACACAGCCCGTGTCTCTGAATGCTTCTCATACTCTGAGCGTCTCCCGGACGAGCCGCACACACGCAGCCTGTCTCGTAATGCTCTTTAATACTGACGGTCTCGCGTCCGGTTCTGCTCCGCAAGTCTCTCGCGAGCACATCTGGCAATATGGCCTGACGCACGCGCTCAACCTGTGTCCACTCGCGCCTGGCTCCGCGTTTAAAACGAATGTAAATTAAGTCTAACTGCTTGCCAACTTTCACAGGGATGAAATGAAACATTCAGCACATTTCCCACTTGTTCTTAAAATCCCCCAAATACTTAAAAATGAATAAACCAGCCCGTGCAACATGTAATACTTTAATAATTGACTAAAGAAATGCAGTTCTTTATTTATAAAAAATAAACAAATCTTTCCTGTGAAATTCAGTAATTCTGTAAAAGTAGTAACACCATTATAATCTTCCCTGCAGAAAACACACACACACAAAAAACAGTAGAACCCCTCCCAAAACACAATAGAAAATGTAATGAATTTAAGGCTTATAATGGGAATTGTATTGGTTTTAATGTAAACTATAATGGTGTCTGCTGGTATTTGATGCATTCTATTGGTGGGATGTAATCAAAGTCTCTTTATATGGTCTTGGATGTAATCTAGCAGATGGCAACCAATAAAACAACAGTAATTCCTATTGGAATAATGCCCAAAACAAAAATATTTTTTTTATGGAAACTATAAGAATTTCTGTCATGGTTTCTATAGTTTTTTTGTTGTTGTTGTTTTTCCAGCAGGGTAACGATACTCACACATTATTGACAATATTTGTCAAAAATATCGCAATTAGATATTTTCCCCAAATCGCACAGCCCAAGTGAGCGCTGTCTGCCCCTGACCTCTGACCCCGTCTCGATCCGTGCGCTGGTGCAGCTGCAGCGAGGCGATCTCTGCTGAACGTCAGCCGTTACGCGCCGAGCCACCCAGAAGCACTACAAAGCCAGGATGAGAGCGGCGGAGACGAGCGGTTAAGTGTTTGCAGAGGTGCTCGAGGAGGAGCGCTTCTCCCCGTCAGAGCTGATCACAGACACAGACTCATTACCCAGAGAGCACTGGGCTCCCCCCCACACACACACACACACACACACACACTGACTGCTCTCAGCTGGAGACGTCGCTGTGGAGTTTCTTTCATATGAGCACAGAGATACTGAACAGAATCACTGTCACTGCACAGATTACACAGCTTTATATTTTATTATAGAGTGTTACAGAGATTTATATTACATTATAAGAGCGTTATGTCACCAATCAGTGTTTCCAGTCGATACAAGAAGACATTTGTGAATGTTACGAAGAACAAACATCTATTCATTAAAGTCTGTTTGATTCGGGTGGTTAAATGGAAAGTTCAGTGAATGATCTGGATGTGAGCTGCAGCTTTCAGTGTTTGAGTGAGTGACCTGCTCTAGTAATAGTTGTTCATTATCATGCCATTTAAAGAGACACGAGTTGAGCTTCAGTTTGACAGTCTGCTGTCTCACAGTCACGCGCTCTATATGTGCAGCGACTCCATTAACAATCACTCATGTTCATATAGATTCCACCATTCCTGGCTGGTGGAATAATCTTCCCACCCCTATCCGGAACGCCGGATCCCTGGCAATCTTCAAGCAACAACTGAAAACTCATCTCTTTCGGCAGTACTTGACTTCATCCTAAACTCAAAAAAAACTCTTTCCCTCTATCTTTCTCTCCGCTTACGAGCTTGTACTTATTTGAACAATGACTGAGACTTGGTGTTACGAGCACTTCCTCTGTCTGATTGCCTCTTCAAGATTAATCGCTTTTTGTATTCCCCAATTGTAAGTCGCTTTGGATAAAAGCGTCTGCCAAATGACAAAATGTAAATGTAGACAGGGAAAGTGTTTTCAGAGTTTCACTGTGATGACGTGTGTGATGATGTATTTGATCTGTGTGTCTGTCAGGGGGAGGAAGCCTTCGGTCCCGGTGTGTGAGTGTGTGTTCGAGCTCCCGCAGGTGTGTGTGCAGGCGACACGTGCGCAGGTGCTGCTGCTGCAGTGCATGTATCGCAGCTGGACACACAGTGTGGGAGGCGGAGCCTGCATCAGCGACAGCCTCGTTAGCCACGCCTACAAAACTCCAGGTACCTGCGTGTTCACGTGCACCTTTGAAACGCCTCGAGTGTGTGGAGTGATGAGGTGTGTGTGTGTGTGTGTGTGTGTGTGTGTGTGTGTGTGTGTCTTCATGGAGGTGTTTCATAATGACTGCGGTGAACTCCAGTGAGGAGCGTCTGTTTGATCACATCACACTCGTGTGTGTCCTTGTGCTGATGGAGTGTGTTGTCCTTGTGTGTGTCCGTGACATCCAGCAGAGGAATCTGTCTGATATGAGACACATTCATGGAGAAACAGCCACGTTTGTGTGTGTGTGTGTGTGTGTGTGCACGCTTCACATCAGCTGCGGTCAAACACTAACTGTGTGCCACAGCCATTCTTCTCTTCTCTTCTCTTCTCTTCTCTTCTCTTCTCTTCTCTTCTCTTCTCTTCTCTTCTCTTCTCTTCTCTTCTCTTCTCTTCTCTTCTCTTCTCTTCTCTTCTCCTCTCCATACCATCAGGAATATATGTGCCACATGCTAAAATGACACTTTCCAGAATGCAGAAGCCTCATAAACACACACACATTCCAGATGTTTTCATATGTGCACGACCTCAAATTCTCTGTATGCCTGCTGGTGTGTGTGTGAGCGCAGAGGTGCACAAGCAAACAGCTGGAGGTCACTGGGGTCACACACCCCATCAAACACCCTAAGGGCAACACACACACACACAGCTCTAGAGATATATTAGTATTTTTTTGAAGTAATATGAATGAGTTTTTGTTATATTGTCATGTAAATATGTTTTGTGACTGAACTCCCATCATGCATCTGTGATGCCCCGGATTACTGAATGTACAAACACATGATGCTGATGTGACTGACGGGTGTGTGTTTGAGCAGGTGTGAAGCCGGTGTGTAGCGCTCCCGTGCTGGAGGTGTGTATTCAGCGTGTGGAGCTGAAGGTGTGTGTGCGGCCGGTGCTGCTGTGTGTTTCTGGGACACTGGGAGCCGTGAAAGTGTGCGCCAGAACGCCGGGTGAGAGCAGCTGCACACATCTGTCCCTCTGACACACACACTCATACTCACTCAGACACACACACACACACACACACACACTTACATACACGCTCAAAGCCTTTGTTCATAACAGCACAATCCTGTTTTCATACACAGCACAAGTGAGCCTGTGTTTGGTGTAATTTTTGTTTTTATGGCACATTCCCTGGATTTATTTCCTTTGAGTCTCAGTGATTTACTACTCCAACATCTCTGATGATGCTGTGCAGCATTCGAGAGAATGAACTGTTTCTAGTGTAATGTAAAAAGACATGTAAAATAAAATATCTTCAGAGTAAAGTATAATTAGCCATCTAATAATAAGCCATCTTCAAGAAAAGGCTAAAAACACTAGCACTCTCTCTTCTTTTTCAAAACTGCTTGTTTTCTTAAAAAATGTCTCTAAGGCCCTGTTTACACTAGGCATTTTAAAATGAAAACGATCCTTGTCTACACTACACAACTGAAAACGCATGTCACATGACCATTCATGCAGGTACAACCATAGATATGTATCGGTAGATCCCTATTATTTAGATGGCGGACACGTCTGCACGCTTGGAGCGGTCGAATGGGGAATCTATCTATACATATCTATGAGTACAACAATGAGCATGCTGTTATTGTTTACACGGTCCTCAAGAATACGCAGAGGGAAGCCACGCCATCGTCTTCAGAAGTCTCCGTTTTGCTCCGTTTAAACTGAAACACAACCCCGGAGTTTTCAAACTAAAACAGGGTCTGCAGCGTTTTCAAAAGTCTCTGTTTTCGACCTCTAAAACAGCGGAGTAGTATAAACGACAGGCGTAACCGTATCAAAAGTTATGCGTTTTAAAACAAAAACGCACTAGTGTAAACGTAGCCTAACACTAGCTTTCTCTATTCTATCTACTTGTTTTCTTTTTGTTATATAAAAAAGCCCTTGCTACGTTTAGATTGCGTTGTTAGGCTAACCCGAGACTTGTCACAGCACTTGCATATTATTGCTCTTTTGTTGGTTTTGATTGCTTCTATTGTCCTCATTTGTAAGTCACTTTGGATAAAAGCATCTGCTAAATGACTAAATGTAATTATAATAATATATTTTTGATTGAGGATAAACTCAGTGGTTAACATAAGATATTCAGTGTATCTGAGAAAATCAAGAGTCTGTTTTAAGTTGAATTAAGTCTGTAAAATCATGTGACCTTTAACCCTGTAATGTGTTGAACAGAGCTGAATGTTCGTTGTACATTTGTTTTTCAAATGGGAAATACTGCAAGTTATTAATGTGTTTGACTGTGTGTGTGTGTGTGTGTGTGTGTGTGTGTGTGTGTGTGTGTGTGTGCAGGTGTGTGTGAGGGCCAGAAGGATCACCTGGTTCCGCTGGTCCAGGGTCCGTCTGATACCACGGATCTTCACACGAGTCGCTGGTTGAGCGGGAGCCGTAAGCCGGAGTCTCTGCTGTCTCCTGATCTCCTCCAGATCTCTCTGCAGCTCCCGCAGCAGGAGCACGCGCACAACCCCGGTGAGACGTCTCCGATCGCTCCGATCATATCACACACCACAGGCAAGATCTTTAAACCTCTGATGAAACATGCCTGCATATCTGTAAACCGCCAGTCAGCAGCTGGAGGAAAAACTCAATAGGATGTTTAGGTAGAGAAGACAGAATCCTTGAGAGGATCCAGACTCATCTGGAGGAGCTCATGCTGCTCTGGCAGTAGATCAGCATTATTCTGCTGTGTCCTCCGAGGCTTCAGTCATTCATATCCATTCACTGAGACCGTCCTGAGCTGTGGAGTTCAGAGCATTGATGCTCCATTCATAAACGCTAAGGTCCATCTCTTAGTCTGTGCTGTTTTGAGGTGATGTGTGAACAAAACTTCACTAAACATTATTTGTAGCTCCTGCTATCCAAGAATCACAATAAGTTCTATGAAATGAAACAAAGTCTCAGATTTCAAATTCTGTCAGTTTTATCACTAAATTCAGAGAGAGACAGATTGCTGTAGCCTCACCTGAGCCGATCATGTCTTCAGGTTAGTGCAGCAGGTGTTGATTTTATTCTGAAGTTCATCTGTGTTGAGATCCTGACAGACTACTAGTTTGAGAGAGAAGTTAGGTGAGCTGGTGTCCTCCACAGATGATCCCAGAATGCATCAGTCTTTGTCTGTGTGTTTAATATGACTACCTGCGCTCGGCTCCAGAGATTTACCGTGTTTTATCAAGAGCAGACACTAATAAAACTGAGACATATTTGAGATATTAAAAGTCTGATTTGAACAGAAATCATTAAAGAGGTGGAAGAGATTCTTCCCAGAATCCCACTGATCGCTCGCAGCGCAGTGTTTGTGTTCGCTTCGCTCTCGTTCAGTGCGAAACTCATCAAGTCACCTTTATTTATATAGCGTTTTTAACAATGTAAATTGTGTCAAAGCAACTGCACAATATCAAAAAAGGAAATTAGTGTGTTAATAATGTAAAATTAAAAGATAAAAAAAACAGATTTTGAGTTAAAGGCATTTCATTATTGAATTCAGTGATGTCATCATCCAGCTCAGTTCAGTTTAAACAGTGTCTTTGCAATCATGTCGACGATATCTCTGGAAATGAAGTGTCCCCAACTAAGCAAACCAGAGGCAACAGCGGCAAGGAACCAGAACTCCATCAGAGACAGAATGGAGAAAAAACCTTGGGAGAAACCAGGCTCAGTCGGGGGGGCAGTTCTCCTCTGGCCAAACAAACCAGCTGTTCAGTTCCACCTGCAGCAAAGTCAGATTGTTCTTAAGACAAAAATGAAGAAGAATTCAAATTCTTGAAAAGAATCTTCTTAAAAATCATCGTAAATAACTTCTTAAATGTAGGACAGCCCCAGACTTGTCTTAAATCCAAAACAGTAAGAATTCTTTAATGAATTTATTGGGTTATTTCAAAATAATTGTTATATTTAAGCATTACAACAACGTTAGCTACATATAGCCTAATACATAGTATGACTATTAATAGCGATGCGCGAGTTTTCTGAAGCGACAGCAATGACTGATAATGTAAACAATGATCGCTCATGATTAGCCTGTGTGTGACACTACTGTTTGCTAACTTCAAAACTCAGTAGCAACTCTACAAAAACGAGTACGATAGGTAACTTTAACTGGACACTATTATTTTAGCTTATAAATACGACATAATCTTTGGCAGTATGCAGCGCATATGACTGTGTAACGGTCACACATACCGGAAGCGTTCACTCGGATGAGAGCAAACACACAGCACTACAAAACTGAATCAACAGATCGCTGCGGCTTGAGACAGGCTGTTCAAAAACATGCCGCATTAAAAATGTCAAGCTGAGCGCCAGTCAAAATCGTGACAAAAAAAGTGTGCGTGCTTACTATGATTATTAGGGTCATCTGCAGGAAGCGCAAAAAGACAATAAAGAGTTTAGACTGTCATTTTCTTCTTAAGAAAAAAATTAAGATGTTCTTAAGAATATATTTGAGAACTTAAGAATTTTTCAAGAATTGCACTTAAGAACATTCTTACGAACTTCGTATAATTTATCTTAAGAAATTTCTTAACTTATTTCTTAAGAAGATTTTTGTGAATCCGGCCCCAGGACGACTTTCTTTCTTTCTTCAGTGGAACGCAAATGAAGATATTTGGAGAAATGACTGTGTTTTTGATCAAATAATGAAAGTCAGTGGGGTCCAGTGTTGCTTGGTTCACATTATTTTTTAAAATATCAAAGAAAGAAAGTCATGCTGGACCAATCAGTCCTGAGCTGGACTCTTTGATGGCCTGTCAGTCACAGAGCTGCTGACGTGTGTTTGTGTGCTCATAGTTGATCAGAGTCTATCACGTGACGTCTCAGGAGAAATACTGGATAGTGAGTGTGTTTTCATCAGTTGTGATCGCTCTCAGACATGATGCTGATGTGCTGACTAGCTGTGCTCCGAGAACAAGCGAGATCTCTGACACGGTCACATTCAGAGGAGCTTTCTGTGCGTTTCTCTCCAATACTTCAAGAGATGCTTTATAACATTATATAGCAGCGTTCGCCTTTAATCTGCCCAGTAATATTTCTAAATGTTCAGTAATATTTCTAAATGTTTCCATAATAATCTTTTTCACAATCTTGCGCTGAACTGGAGAGCCGCGGAGGCCCAGATGTGCTTGGAAGCGTTCCCGCTCTCGCGCTCGCTCTTTTCTTGCGTCTTTATCTTCCTTCACTCCTTTCCTGAGCACTTGAACCTCAAAGCGTTCTTCAAACTGTAACGTTTAATTACCTTGAAATGACATTTAAATAATTCCCAGGCCCTTCTGCATCTCTGGCTCTCGCAGTCGGCATTAGGATGGGCTTCGCTGCGCTACATCTGCTTTCCATTCGATTGTTTACCAGTGAATTAAAAAGAAATTCCAATTTACTTAGAAAATGGGAGTTCTGTACTTGTTAAACTCCCGTAGACGCAGACCAATATGTTTCTGTTTAATGAGCCTGAGGTTGGAACACACTAATAAATTAAAGGCAATTAAAGGCGTTGGATTTATCACAAAAGGATCCCGGCTGCGCAGCTTTGAAACGCCTCTTTTATGGACATATAGTGATTTTACGCTGAGCGTTAACCCTTCGCCGTACAGCGGCTCTCGCTCGTTTCCAGGCATCTGTTCTGACGTTATGAGTGATGAATGAATGCAGCGATCTAGTTTGTGCACTGCACACTTTTCAGTATGTGATGCAGCATAACTATACAACAATAACCATTTGAATCAGTGTTAAAATGCTGCTCGCGTCACATGATCACGTTGTGTTGCATGTTTAAATCCTCCAGCTATCGTCTCGATTATGCGTGCGGTTGTATTTAGTGGTTTGTTTTTATTAGGTGAGAATCACACCTCTATCTGTGACCCTAGAACTAGCCAGAGCAGCGGCTTTCTGAAGTCTAATGTCACAGGGCAAATGCATTGCATTGTGGGATACAGTATGTCACTTGCTGTGAGTATTCCGTGCCATGCATACTGAGGATGCATACTGCAGGCAGTGCGCTTGCGGTAGTGTGCTGCGCGCTCGTTACACATCTGGCAGCAGGAGTTTGGTGGCCTGTGGATTAGTGCAGTGGGGGATGTTGGGTATTTTATGGGTGTGCAGTGCGAGCCGAGGGCTGCAGGTGTCTCTCTCTCTGTCTCCGACTCTCTCTTTTCGTCCCCAGGGAACCGCGAGGCGAGTCCAGCTTTATGATGATAGAAAAAGAGCGCAAGACGGAGCGGGGGCGCATGTGTTCTCCTCAGGCGCTCGTGCAGCTGTGAGAGTTTGATTTATGTCTTTCTCAGTACTCTGGGATTTCAAAATGCTACATTTAATCAAACGCAGGGGTCGAATGCAGAAGATGTTCGGGGGAGAGCTGCGTTTGGAGTTATGGGAACGGCAGAACAAAGATGCCTTTAATGTTCATTTCCACAGATCGAGTGAGATTCTGAATGCATTGAGTGCGGTGTTTCTGGTGTTAGTGGAGCTGCATCAGCTTCATGAGAGCGTCAGAGCTACAGCTGGGCCGCGTCGCTCCGTGTTTGAGGCAGTAGAATAATGACGGCAGGTGGATCGGGCCTGACGCGGCTTTGATCGCCCCACAAACACCCCGGCCTGAAACCGGATCTCCGGCTGGACGGCTGCGTGGGGCTCCGGGCTGCTGTGAGTCCGTTAGCTCTGATCTCTATTAACAGCTCCCTCCATCCCTCATATAAACACACTCCTGCTCTGCTCTCCTCAAACCTGCCCCTCTCTCTTCACTGCTATGAATTTGATTAGTTGTGTGTTTTATTAAAATCACATGAAAGACACTGAATTAAGTGGCTTGAGATTCAAGTATGTAGTGAGACTCGTAAATGTTGCCTGTGATGTCGGTTATGTAGTGATGTAGTCCGTTTGGTCATGTTTGGAAGCTCCAGTCGTCTTTTCTCTCCTCGTGGAGGACCACCATCATTCTGAATGTCTTCAGACCTTCGTCTTTCTTGATGTTGTATATTTTGGCTTTCTCGTTCACCTTTGGCTGCTTTAATCTGTTCATTGAGGCAGAACTGATGGTGCTTGACGTCTCATCTCCGGCCTGCAGACACGCGTCACGCTCTGACATGCGCTGCAGCTTTTGGGTGGCATTTCTTTCTTCAACAGATTGTTGCATGACTCTCGTAAAAACAAAGAGCCGTTGCATCATTTGATTTTTTGGAAGTGCAGATGCAGCAAGTGGCAGGAATTCATGTTCTCTGTGTTCCAGCATGTGTGTGAGATTTGCTCGTCTATTAGCGGAGGCCTTTGGAAAAAACACATCGTTTGATCTGACGTTTAAGAGACGATGAATCGGGCGTTTCATTAAACGTTTGTGAGATGCAGAGCGAGCCGTGGAGTCCAAAGAGCGGCTCATTAGCTGAATTAGTGGATTGTGAATGTCTCAGAGATGCTCTGACAGCACAACTGGCATGACAAAATACATTTTGAATGGCAACGGAATTAAAACCACAGAAAATAGTGTAGAACAACTGAAACAGGATTTGAACTAGAAGATGAAAACGACTGGTAACAACACATAGTTGTTAATGATTATGGTAACAAGTTGACTTGAATGAACTGAATGATTCCTCATCGTCTGCTTTCATGTGTTTGGGTGTGAAGGTTTCGCTCTCTGTCTCTCAGGCTCAAAGCTGGAAAACTGATCTTTCCTCTCGGCTACTGGATGTAATTTAATTCCCAGGATAGAGGATTCATTTCCCACAGAGATGCAGTGGCTCTCAGACATTCAGTGTCCGGTGGAAGTTTCTCAGGAGCGACTGACCGCCTGTTGAGATCAGGGTTTGGAAAAATTCAGAACTGAAGAACTTTAATTCATAAATATGAATATAGATTGAATTAGCCATAACACAAGAAGTTGAATTAGAATGGCTGGAAAGAATTACAGTTGGTGCATTCTGGGAAATTAAATGCTTTTCCATTAGGGCTGCACAATTAATCAAATTTCTAGTTGTGATTACAATTATAGATGCCACAATTAGGTAATCTACACTTGACCCTCTAACACTAGAACTGTCTATTCTATTTTTATTCCATCTATTTGATTTCTATTTATTTATTATGAACCGAAAAATTATTAATTAATAATTCATAATAATCACAATTACAATTTCAAAGGAATAATCTATTCAGCCCTATCTTCCATCCTGTTGCACATAAGTTAATTGATTAAATATGATGTCAGTTCAAACAAGACTTTGTCAGACTTTTTCTTCATTCAAAGCGCAAATCTGCATCCGCTTTGCTAAATCAGATTCCGGAATTGGATTTTAATTGAATCGCCACTCTGGATTCAGTTCTGATGGAGCTCAGCTCTTGAGATGTGTGTTATTGTCGTCTGATCTCACGCTGGCAAACAGCACTCAGACTGTCTTCAGAAAAGTTTCCATGTGACGTTTGGCTGTGAAATGATTGATCACGGCTCATATTCTTCAGATCATTTTCTCAGTGTTTTCCTGCAGCGGTGGTTCTTCTCCAGTGAGCTGATAGTGTTAAATCCGCTGTGGCTCTTTGGTTTGTTCGCGGGGCTGTAGTTTGTGATTCTAGCTAACTGATAACTGCGGGTCACATGCGCTCACGGACATCAGCAGGTAGTTTTCTGTGCTGCTGGCGGAACGGATTGGAGTCTCCGTGGTCGAGTGAAGATGTCAAAACACGAGGCCATGTGGGAGGGCTGAGAACCGGCCCTTTCCCATGATCCCTCAGACGCACTCCTGATCGCTGAAGGTGAGCCGTTCCCAGCGCTGCGTCTGGAGGAGGGCAAGTCCCTGACGGAAAGAAGGCATTAGCGCTGCAGCGATGGGTTAATCTGTAATTAATTAAGCTAATTACAGGCATGTCGTTAGGGCACAGTTCTGCTGTAATTAATGAAGTCGGCCAGTAGGAACACTGTGATGGAATGTGAATTTCTGAGAGGATGTTTTGGACAAAGATCGGACAGGAATTAGATTAATATAATGCGCGAAAGTAGATTAATATAATGCGCGAGCGTGAATCTCCCTGCTCTCACGCGCATTTCCTTTGCTCTCACACAAAACTGGACGCGCGCTCTCGGATATACGCTGCTCTCGCGCAGACAGAGTGCTTAAAACATGTCTCTGCTCTCGCTCAAGTGTGTGTGTGCGCGCTCAAACTCTGTCCTGTGCACGCGCACTGACAACAAAACTGAAAACAAAAACTCGATTTAAAAAAACTCCCAATAAATGTCCAAACAGCGATTCTATCAGAGCATTTAGTGTGTTATGATATCATCGTTTACAACTATTTTTGCATTTGATGTTTGAAAGGAATTGTTTCTTACTATTGCCAACAACTGAGAATTCATTGCAATGATTTTAAATTCAGTTGAGATATCTGATATATGACATAACATTGAGCTTTAATATGAAGTCTTTAGAGCCATGGGCTGTTTTTAGATAAATCAAGGGGTTTGACCAACCATAGCTGGACAGAGGTTATTTATATAAACTAACCCTAGCCATTTCAAATATACATTTGATTAACATTGCTAAATATTATTAAACTGGAAAGAATACATCCTTCTTTGATTGTCAAAATATTTCACAGAAAAGAACAAAATACAAGCATAAAAGATATAAAGTAAAACAAAGTAGCCTACAATAACCAGTGTGTTAAAACAAAAATGCAGGAAAGGAAAGACCCTAATGAAGAAATCGGCGATAACTTTTGACAACATTTAATTCAGGTGTGAAAATAATTAATCTTCATATATATATATATATATATATCATCCCAAGTACACAATACATGTATGGCCACGTGAACTTTAAGAATCATATACTTGTTTGATTGTTTGTTTAGATAAATAGGGGTTTGACCAAACGATTAGACAAACTAGTTTTTTTATTTTTTTATAAATCATCCAAGCACCCGATTCATAGCCATTTCTAATATATTTGATTAAATATTAAAATATTATATACTAAATATTATTAAATTGTAGAGAAATTCCAGGATCAGTTCCCTCTTCACGTAGGCCTAGTATTTTCATCGGGTCAGTCGTAGAAAAATCTGATTGGTTGATAACTTTTGACGTTTAATCCAGGTGTGAAAAGAATGAATATCTAGCGCAAGAGTACGGAGAGATGTGCGCGTGCACAGGACAGAGTTTGAGCGCACACACGCACACTTGAGCGAGAGGAGAGACATGTTTTAAGAGCGCGCGTCTGGGTTTGTGCGACAGCAAAGGAAGTCCCAAGTAGGGCTCACTGCATCCTGTGGTGGACATCCATCCCCGCCCACGTCCAAGTGTGAGCCACGCCCACGTCAAAACTTTCCGTCAGAAGCCACGCCCCTATCGTTTACATCACCTCTTGTGGTTCCCCTACTGAGGAAACCCGGAAGTAACATTATGTCGAAGTTTACAGCCGTTTTCGGGGATCTAAATAAAATAATGTTGCCTTTCGTTTACTAATACACGTTTTCTTGAAAGGATGTCTAGGCTAAAATGGCACAACTTAAATCTAATATATTTAATATGTCTAATGTAGAGCTGATTTCTCATCACAGCCTGTAAAACACTTGCATTGGTTGATTAAAAACACCTTTTTGATTTATCAAATATAAAGGGGATAATTAGATTTTGTTATTGTAAAAGTCACAACACATTGTTATAATTTATAATTGTCATTTAATTTTCTAAAGATGTGTTGTTCCACTTATCATCAGTTGTTAGCAGTTGACTGATAGTATTGTCAGTAGTCTGCACACACACATGCTGAATAGAGATTGCTTGCTTTGATAGACTATAACGAGTAACATGGCATTGACATTCAGGCCTTGTTCATCAACAAAACTTCATATGAAGTGTGTCCCGGTCCTCCACATATTTAAAGATCAATAAACAGACATCTCTTGCTTCATTAGGTATTTTTATATTTATTATTTCAATATCATTTAAAATTTTACAAAAAATATATGTTCTATAAGAGATATGTTCCAGCTATCATAAATGAGCAGCTGAATGATCAGATAAAGAGTTATTTAAATGCAGAACACACACATACATGAGCTACACAGAGAGAGATTCCTTGCCTTGTTAGATTATTCACAGAAACATGACACAGAGTTTAAAGCCTTGTTCAACACAATTAGATATGAATGTGTCCAGCTCCTCCAGATACTCAAACAATCAGAATATTGTATTGTACAGATGTACTATATACATATTATGCATTATGAATGTGGATGGATGTATGATATATTAAATCAAAAACATATGTATAATAAATATAAGTATGGATAGTTTGGTATTGCACATGTTTTATTGCACAATGGAGAGAACATTTAACTGTTTGTGAGGTAGATATGGCCTGAGGGAAGAAACTGTTCCTGTGTCTGGTCGTTCTGGTGCTCAGAGCTCTGTAGCGTCGACCAGATGGTAACAGTTCAAAGAGGGAGTGTGCTGGATGTGAGGGGTCCAGAGTGATTTTACCAGCCCTTTTGCTCACTCTGGATAAGTACAGTTCTTGGAGAGTGGGGAGGGTTGTACCAATGATTCGCTCAGCAGTCCGGACTACCCTCCGTAGTCTTCTGAGGTCAGATTTGGTAGCTGAGCTGAACCAGACAGTTATTGAGGTGCAGAGGATGGATTCAGTGATGGCGGAGTAGAACTGTTTCAGTAAGTCCTGTGGCAGGTTGAACTTCCTCAGCTGGCGAAGAAAGTACAACCTCTGCTGGGCCTTCCTGACAATGGAGTCAATGTGAATATCCCACTTCAGGTCCTGAGAGATGAATAAAAATATAGTGAAATGATGTGGTTGCTCAACCAAGTTACTGTGCAAGGGTACTGTGATCAGTGTATATCATTAAAAATATCATATGTATTTGAGTGAGTGTTTTGTGTGTGTATGTGTGCGTGTGTGTTCTCATTCAGTTCCTCAGGGTTGTGGAGAGTCCTTCAGTCTGTCCTGGCATGAGTTCAGGGACCCAGTGTGTGTTTGTGTGTGTGTGTGTGTGTGTGTTACTTTGGCTTTATAAAGATTAAAGTCTTGTTTCTATGATGTGACGCTCTAGTCGCTGTTGTGTGTGTGTGTTTTGAGTTCTTGTGTAATGAGTGTGTGTGAGCGGTTTGTGAGTTCTTATGAGTAATTACGGGTTCTGTTTGAAGCGGCCTGTAAAACAGCAGCTCTCTGGAGCGCCACAGAGAGAGTGTGTGTGTGTGTGCAGTACGAGCTCCTGCACTGGCTGGTGTATTCAGCAGGAGCTGTAGAGAGAGAGACAGGCGAGGTGTTGGCTGCTGCGGTCGGTCAGTCGGTTAGTTAGTTAGTTAGCTGGCTGGTAAACGTAGTTGTGGGTGGTCCGCAGTGCCACTCTCTCCTGATCATTTTTAAGTCGTTTGTTTGACATGTTCTGGCCTTAGTTTGCACTGTTATTTCCTGCTGCACTTACAGCTGTGAGGACTCCCATCATGCACTGCTCTGCAGCCTCTGTGACCCTGTGCTTTCCTTGTGACATCACTGCCCCCCTGTGGCGGCTCGCTTGTCCCGCCGGACACCAGCGCTTGAGCCGTGCTCGTCTGTGACCGTGTGACGCTCTCGGAGCCGAGCTGTTCTCCGGCTCTAATGGGCTCAGTGTAAACGCTGCCCGCTCTCTAAATAAATAATTACAAAAGCCCATCGAGCAGAGACGTCAAACACACGCAGGCTCGTTCTCTACTCAAATAAACCAACACAGTCTCACTCTAAATGTGTGCATCTCTCTCTCCCCATATGTTTCAGTGTCTCTCTGTAGGCCTGCCGCTGGTTGTAGTGGATCAGTGCATGTCTGTCTGATGTTGTTTGTGTTATCGAAGTGTCTTTAAATCAGAACGCATTTCAAAGTCTGCACGGGTCAAGCCCCGCCCCTCCCTCAAGCCCCGCCCCTCCGAGTGAGTCTGCGGCGTGATATACTGCTCATTATACTGCTTATACTGCTCATATACACACTCAGTCGGTGTGTTTGTGTCCTGCAGTAAATCTGACGTGTGTTCCTGTATCTGTGTCTCTCATCTATGTCGTCTCTATAGGAAAGCATAAATAATCTCTCCTGCGTAACGTTTGTAATTGCAGCTGTATTTTACTCTCCGACAGAAACATCTCGTCTCAATTTTAAACCCCGTAAATTAGATGAAACTGATTTAATGAGTCTGTGGCGTAACTCTGATAGACTCACTCAACTCTCATGAACCTGTCTGTCTCTCTGTAGACCCGTCTGTGGTGCAGGGTTTGAATCCTCAGTTCTCCTGTGTTCATGTTCTCTCGCTCTCATGTTGTGACGTGTGTTTCTCTCTGAGTCAGGCTCTGGTTCACTGTCAGTCTCGTTCAGAGCCGATGTCCAGGTTTACGTTAT
>NC_136740.1:32971431-32981431 GCF_936440315.1 Barbus barbus
AAATCAGCAAATTCTTTAATAAAGTCTGTATGGTGCCCTGGTGGCCTGTATACAGTAGCCAGTACAAACATCACAGGGGATTTATCATTAACACTTGTTTCTCTGGATAATGTTATACGCAGCACCATTACTTCGAACGAATTATACTTGAAACCCGACCTCTGAGAAATACTGAAAATATTGCTATAAATTGTAGCAACACCTCCCCCTTTACCTTTTGGACGCGGTTCATGTTTGTAACTGTAATCTTGGGGGTAGACTCGTTTAAAGTAATGTAGTCATCTGGTTTTAGCCAGGTTTCTGTCAATCAAAGCACATCTAGTTTATGGTCAGTGATCATATCATTTATAAAAAGTGCTTTTGTAGAAAGGGATCTAATATTCAATAAGCCAAGCTTTATCATTTGTTTATCTGTATTATGTCTGTTTCTTTATTTGTTGAACATCAATTAAATTGTTACTCTTACTTTGTTACTCTTACCCTCTCTCTCTCTCACACCCACGCTCACACACACACCCACACTCACACACACACACACACACACACACGCTCACACACACACACACACACACACACACTCACACACACTCTCTCACAGACACACACTCTCTCTCACACACACACACACGCTCACACACACACGCTCACACACACATACATACACACACGATTGCTATTTTATGAACATGAAGAACTATCTGAATCTGTCTGTATTAACACTGTGTGTGTGTGTGTGTGTGTGTGTGTGTATGTAGAGTCTAGGCCTCTGTCTGTTCCAGTGAAGGTATTTCCTGAAGGTATATCATCTGAAGAATCTCACGTAAGTCCAGAAGAACACATGAAGAACCTGATAACACACACCTGGAACACTGTCAAACGCCTCACACTACAGGTTAGTGTGTGTGTGTGTGTGAGAGAGAGTGTGTGTCTGTGAGAGAGTGTGTGTGAGTGTGTGTGTGTGTGTGTGTCTGTGAGAGAGTGTGTGTGTGTGAGAGGGTGTGTGAGTGTGTCTGTTTGGTTGGCTGTGAGGTGTGCGCATTTTTGAGACAAATGAGGACATAAATTTGTATAATGACATGGGTATGACAGAGGTATTACAAGGAGAAGGTGACTTATGAGGACACTGCTGCTGGTCTCTCTGACTCTTGGTGTGTTGGTGTTGTTCTCTTCTGTGCCAGTGATTCTGTCATGAGGTATTTGTGTTATATTTGACTCGAGTGTGTTCACAGCAACAGGTTGCTACCAAAACTGAAAGTGGATCTGCGCTAACAGACGGCCGTCTCCATGGAAAATCGCAGTAACGCAGGTCCGCTCAGCTGCCACGCATTAATGAACAGGATATTTTCTCTGTGTTTAGTGTGGCTCACGGGACGCAGCAGATGTGTTGTGAGGAATTAAAGTCTCATTGTGAAGTTTCCATCAGTGCAGGTTCACTTTCATCAGCATGAACCACTTCACTTAAGACTGGTCAAAACTGCTCATTTCTTTCAGTCAGTTACGTGATTGATCTCATTTGAACATGAAAAGACAGACTGGTTGTCCCGATGGTTAACTAGTTGCTCAGACTAGTTCTGATGTCATCAATCACTCAGCTCTCATCGTGCAGTCGGACAGTTTCCTTACTCTGTGGAAGAGAAGTGTGTGGTGAAATCTCACCTGATTCAGTGATTAATAAACACACGTGCTGTCCGTTCCTCTGAGAGCGGAGCAGCTCAAGACTTGTGTTTTGCGTTGGAGCGAAAACAAGCAGCGCATCTAAAGCCTCATTACGGCAGCGGCCGGCGCTAATGGAGCGTCTAGCAGAAACAAACACACCCGCTGCGCTTTCACAGTTTATTTGACGTGCGTGTGTGTGTGTGTGTGAGAGAGTGTGTGTGAGAGTGTGTGTGTGTGTGTGTGTGTGTGTGTATACAGCTAAAGCTGCACATACAAATCAAACACAATTATTTACTGGAAGAAAAGAGAAGGAAGTCGAGTTAAGACCAGCTTTTGTGTGTGTGTGTGAGAGAGTGTGTGTTAGTGTGAGAGTGAGTTTGAGTGTGTGTGTGCCTGAGAGTGTGTGTGTGAGTGTGAGCATGTACGTGTGTGTGAGTGTGTGTGTGTGTGTGTGTGCGTGAGTGCGTGTGTGTTTAAGTGTGTGCACGTGTGTGTTTAAGTGTGTGTGTCTGTGCATGTGTGTTTAAGTGTGTGTGTGTGAGTGAGCAGAGAGGTAATGCTCTTGTAGCCGCGCACACACTCGTCTCTAACACTCAGCTGTTCTCTCTCTGTGTGTGTGTGTGTGTGTGTGCAGGTGGATCTGCAGTCGTGCTGTGTGTTCATGCCATCAGAAAGCCTCCCGTCTCCCAGCAGGCTGGTGTGTGGTGATATCCCGGGCACCGTGCGCAGCTGGTATCACAGTCAGTCGTGTTTACCGGGGACGCTGGTGCTATGTCTGCCGCAGATCAGTGTGTTGAGCGCAGGACACCGGCGCATGGAGCCGCTGCAGGACGTCCCGTTCACGGTGCGCCGACCCGTGCTGGAGGAGGGTACGAGCGCCGCTATCTGTTCCTCTCTCTATGCTCTGGAGCTCGAGCATGACGTGTGTGTGTGTGTGCAGGTGATGCGTTCCCCTGGACGGTGTGTGTGAGTCGGCTGAGCGTCTACTCTCTCCTGGGACCGCAGCGGTCTCTCAGTGTGCTGGATCCGGTGGGCTGCACCTCCACGCTGGCGCTCACCGCTCCCAAACTTCAGCCCGAGAGCAAAGACGCCTTCATCATGTGTCTGCATGTGGATCTGCAGCCGGTGCACCTCAAATGCTCCAACCCTCAGGTACTGCAGTGTTTCCCATCAGCCCACTGCATTCTCTGAATAAACACAGAAATACGCATATATATATATATATATATATATATATATATATATATATATATATATACAGGGCTCTGCAGTGCAACCATTTCAGTTGCATGTGCGTCTGAAACTACTGCGTGCGACTATGAAAACATATTTAGTAGCACCAGTGCGACTGAACCAATCAGCATATGTGTGTTTGTGCTGAGGGAGCTTTAAAGGTTTCTAACGTACTTTCAATGTGTTTTTGCAGCGTTGAGTAATGTATCACAGCCGTATTCTCTCATTATAACAAAAAAGCATAGACAGAATGTAAATAAGAGATTCATTGTGCAGTGGAAGGAGCTTCATTGATTATAATGGAGTTTGGTGAGATCGCGATGAACTAAGATGAGTGACAGCTTTTAATGATTATTAAGGGAGTTTGCAAATGAGATATTGATTTAATACAACAGTTCATTAAACACGAAGTTAATATTAAATGACTTATATTGTCTGACCACAACACTATTGCCTTATTTTGCTCTATTTCATCAACGAAAATAGTTTCAAACAAAGTCTGAGCCAAGCTGCTGCACATCTCCATTCAAACACAGCGGTGTTTCGTTTATGAATGAACTGCGTGTTTAAACGAATCTAGTGAGTCAATGATTCAATTACCCATTCATAAAGACAGTCTACTTCATTCCTGAATGAATCAGCCGTTCAGTTAAATGAATGATTCAGTGATAAAATCAGTGACATACCGCCACCTACTGGGGGTTTTAATTTAATTAAGTATCTTTTCTGTCATTTAAATCATTTAATATTTCTACATTCAAAATTGTATATTTAAGACATTAACCTCAGCATGAATTTATGAATTTAACTGCACTCATGCAACCTCTGAGCCTCATTAAACATCTGAAAATACACCTACAAGCCACTTGTGTTCTTCTGTGCCACCTGTAGTACACATTTATTTCTTAAACACTGATTTCATTTGATTGGTATCTTATTCTACTTGTTTTTATTCTGTTGGTTTAATTAGAAATGATAAAAAGCTTATTAATATATTTTTTTGAATTTGACAAAAGATGACATACTTTTAATAAAGTTAGAAAAATGTCATTACAAAGGTAAAAACTAAATTCCCTGTAAATCATTTTGAGTCAAATATCACCTCGTAATGGGAAGGTTCATTTTTGATCAGAAGTTTTGATTATTAATTTGAAGGTGCTCCTAAATGTTTGACCGTGCTCCTAAAAAGAGAAGTAATATACATACATACAGTATATACCTGTGTTAGAGACTGAATCCAGCCGTTTGATATATGTTTGATTGTTGTTATTGACTAATCTACTGTATGTGACCCGTGCTGGCAAAATGAGTGTGAATGTGGACTAATTTTGAACGATGCGCAAAAAAAGTGAGAAATTTTAGGTTTTCACAAAAATGAGTTCATTAAGCCCTCATCTAGTGATCCCAGTGCTCCAAATAATAATTAAACATCTAAAATGATCTTTATTTGTACCTTTTCTGAGAAGAGTACTTCCTCTCACTTCTCACGCTGACCGTCATCTGAAGCGACCGCTTAAAGACGCTTCCGACTGCGTGCGGTGAACATACACACAGAATTACAGTATTTCAGTATTCATGCAAACACAATCTTTTATGTCTTAAGTGAACGTTTGGGGAACTGTTGAGGAAAAAACATTGCATGTGTAACATTATATTAGATCCGTGCAGTACAGTAAGTCTTAATATAGGCCATCTGTCTCATTAATGTTAATCTAACAATAAAAGAAAAGAGAGAATCATTGCTGCTTCTGTAGCTTTAATAATCAATTTATTTGTAATGAACACGCTAAATGGATTTTTGCATTTGATTATTCATTTTTCTTACTTGAATGCTTTTGTTTAGATGTAAAATTAAAAAGTTCAATCAATCAAACTTTATTTATAAAGCACTTTAAAAACACCTAAGTGGACCAAAGTGCTGAACAGTGCTGAAAATAAAACTCATACAAACATAAAATACAATTAAAACAACATTAAGAGGCAAAAAAAATAAATCAATCTACATCAGGTGTCAAAGGCCAAGGAAAAAAGATATGTTTTAAGAGATGTTTTAAAAAAAGACAGTGAAGAGGCCTGCCTAATGGGCAGAGGCAAATCCTTCCATAATGTAGGAGCTGCCACAGCAAAGGCACGGTCCCCTATAAGCTTACGCTTTGTTTTTGGCACATTCAGGAACACCTGATCAGCTGACCTGAGAGAACGGGTAGGCATGTAAGGGTGTAGCAGCTCAGAAATGTAAGGTGGGGCAAGCCCATTTAGGGATTTAAAAACAAATAGAAGAATTTTAAATTGAATCCTAAAATGTACGGGCAGCCAGTGAAGCGAACCTAAAATGGGGGAAATATGCTCATATTTACGTGTTCCAGTTAAAGACGCGCTGCAGTGTTTTGGACCATCTGCAACAGAGGACCCACTAACTCCCACATACAATGCATTACAGTAATCCAGCCGAGTGGTTACAAAGGCATGGATCACGGTCTCAAAAAGTTGCCTTGGAAGATACGGCTTTATCTTGGCCAGCTGCCTCAGTTGGAAAAAAAACTTGATTTAACTACTGCCCTGATCTGACTTTCGAACTTAAGATCTGAGTCAATTTTCACCCCTAAGTTAGTGATGGTTGGCTTGATGTACTGAGCTAAGGCACCTAAATCAGCCACAGGGGTCCCAGTGGTCCCACCAAAAACCATCACTTCTGTCTTGTCTTCATTGAAACTTAAAAAATTAAGAGCCATCCATGCCTTTATAGACAATCAAGTAACAGTCTAATTGTGTCATTCTTTCTAAGTGGAACATAAATATGGCTATCATCCACATAACAATGGAATGACAAGCCATGCTTCCTGATTATTGAACCAAGGGGGAGCAAATAAAGAGAGAAAAGGAGAGGGCCTAAAACTGAGCCCTGCGGTACCCCACAAGAGAGAGGAGCCGAAGAGGACACAGGGTCACCACAGCTAACACAGAAAGTCCGGCCTTTTAAATAGGACCTGAACTATTGGAGCGCTATGCCCTTGATGCCCACCCACTGCTCCAGACGCAAAATTAAGATGTCATGGTCCACAGTGTCAAACGCAGCAGTTAAATCAAGAACCACCAGAATAACACAATCACCAGCATCCGTAGATAAAATAATGTCATTAAAAACTTTTAGAAGTTATTAATACAGTAATTATTATTAAGAAAAGAATTGGAGGAACAGATGCACCGTTGCTGGTGATTTTGCTTTGGAACCTTCAGAAACCTTTAACTTGATTTTTTTTCAAACTTACTTTGCTGACTCTATTGATTTCAAACAGCTGTAGTTCAGTCATTTTTCACCCGATTTCAACAAATCATATATAATAAAAATAACTCATTTTTGAAAATTTCTCATTGTGACTCATTTTGCCAGCACAGGTCACATATCTATATATATATTTTAATATCAGTCAGTTCTGTGGAGTCATTGGAATTACTGATTCATTCCATTGTTCATACCAGTGACAGATTCACAGCTTTGATACAGGGCTCAACAATAATGATTTATTTTCTGTGTTTTCTAGAAATACTGTATATTTTATTTAATAATAGAAGAATTGGATGTACAAGATTAATGAATATAAGTGTTGAGTGGTGGCGGCAGTGACCCATTCGTGTGGAGTCGTCCTCACCGTCGAATCCTGTCCTGAGACAGAGTTTATTGTCACGCGCTTCACTGGCGGAGACATCAGTGGCGGAGCTAGACTTTTAAAACAGGGGTGGCAAAGGGGTGGCAAGGTATTATTTTGGGGGGTCAATATACAAAGTGTTCAATTACACTAAAAATAAATTATTTTCCACAGAATGTATACAGATTAATTAAAGTTGTTTATTTTCCAAAATTTCTTTCTTCTGCTGAACAGAAAGGACGATATTTAGAAGAATGTCAGTAATCAGACAGTTTTAGATACCATTGTCAATGGTATCTAAAACTGTCTGATTACTGACATTCTTCTAAATATCTTCCTTTCTGTTCAGCAGAAGAAAGAAATTCATACAGGTTTGAAACAACATGAGGCTGAGTATATGATGACAGAATTTTAATTTTTTGGTAGAGTATCCCTTTAATGTTTTTTGTACATGGCTACTCTACCTACCACTTGGTCCTTTTGGTGCACATGTGATGCTTGAGCTGGGTATGGGGAGTTCAGTGCATTGTTCTTCTTTTTCTATTAGGACTGGCTCACTGTCTTCCTCATCACTGGTAGAAATAACCGTCTCACTCTGGTCTTCTTCTGAATTTGAATTCATTATAAAATTATCATTGGATATTATACCATAATACTTTGCACAAAAATCATCACACAATCTGAATTTAAGACACAATTTACTGCCTCTGCTCACTGCTCTGACCTGCTGGTGATACACTGGGTTCTTGTGTGTCATCATCTTTCTCTTCTTGACTTCCCTGTCCACCACCTACATATGGTTCACTACAACAGCTGACACTGGGATCTGTTTGGCCCTGATCTGCACCTGACTTTTGCTTCTTTAGAAAGAAGTTGGTGATATCGCTTTTTCTCTTCATTCTGCTGTCCCTATTCAAAGGAAAGCTTGGTTACACACCTCATGAAGAAACCAAAATTTGGAACAATTTGCTTGTTATTATTTACCATGAGTACACCATTACTACAAATACTAAAGTAATACATTACGACAAAATGTGAGTATATTGAGGTCTAGCCTATTTGACAACACAAGGAAAATTGCTTAAAGACGTCTAGACATGTTATGTTAAGTGCTAATAAATTGTATGTCTACACAAAGTTACTTCAGTACATCTCTACAGTCACATCTATTCAGGGATGCAAACACATGTATGGTCAAAAAAAGAGAGAGGTTATTGAAGCCCTCGCCCCGCGGCAAATATCCAGATACTTACATAATTGTGATGAATTTAATCCTTTGTAAGTTATCATTTTGCATTGTAAGATTACAGTTAACACCTTTAAATATTACATAAATGTATTATGTATTTTTATTAAACTTAGTGAGTATATAAATGAGCAGCAAAAAGTAATTCGAAAAAGTAAGCGATTGAGTGAGTGAGGGAGGGAGAGTGAGTGAGAGTGCGTTCGCGAGCGAGTGTGTGTGACTGTGTGTGTGTGCGCGCGAGAGTGAGTGAGTGTGTGTGTGTGTGTGTCTGTGTGTGTGTGTGAGAGAGAGAGAGTGCGTGTATGTGAGAGAGTGTATGTGCGAGTGTGTGTGTGTAGGCTATATGAGTGAGCTTGTGTATGTGCGAGTGAATGAGTGTGTGAGACAGCTCGCGATGACTGGTCGGAAAACAACGTGTAGTCTGACATGTTTCTTGTCCACGACGTGACAAAATTTTTAGGAGTCAAAATCGTGTAATCTGACACAGTGACAATCGTAACAGACAAAAAAAATCGATTCGAATCGTAAATCGAGTTTTTTATTAAAAAAATCGCAGATCTTCATCGGTCCCGTGTGTGCTGCCGCGATGTTTTGGAGCCGTTTGGAGCACGAAAGAGCTGCGTGTCAGCTTAACCAATGAAAAGTGTAGCAGCAACAGCACGCTGCACGCTTGTGCGTGCTGTGTAAGGATGCATTCACGTCCGCTGGGAGATTTGAGAAATGTTCGTAAAAATCAAACAGTGTAATGTTTTCAGCGGGGTGGCAACAGGGGTGGCAAGGACTTCGTCTGGGGTGGCAATTGCCACCCCAACTAGCCCTCTGGCTCCGCCACTGGGAGACATGAAACACATAAACAAAGCATTCACTCGATCCATTCTGGAAACCTGAGACCCAGACTGTTTGTTCTGAACACCGGTGCTCACGTCTGCTCTCAGATGGAGCATCTCGTTGTTTGGGTCCGTGTGAAATGAATGTTGACGTATCTGAGCGCAGATCTGTGAGCACCGCTGATTGCTGCGAGCCGATTGGCTCCCGCTCTCTCCGTGCCGTCAGCTGCGAGCGGAAAGGAAACGCGTGTTAAATAATAGCTGCCCAAAACAAACGGCAGAATCAGAAGCAGAACTGCAGCGAGACGAAGGAAAACCAGCAGGAGGAAAAAATGATTTGTTGTTTGTGATTTTGTGGAGAGACTGAATCTGTTCGTGTCATACCCGATCCTGCTCAGTCTCTGGGCCAGTCTATAAAACTGGGAAACTGCTGATTGTTTAATAAAGTCTGTATGGTGCCCTGGTGGCCTGTATACAGTAGCCAGTACAAACATCACAGGGGATTGTGCGTGTGTTCATTGGTATCTATCCTCTGATTTCTGCTTATTTTTCTAAGACTTGTGTGAATACAAACTGAAGCTCTCTGATCCTGAGTGGAGAATCCAGCTGAACTTCAGCAATGAGCTCACGGATGAGACGCTCCTCAAACACACACACACACACACACACACACACACACACACACACACACAGCATTTCTTTAGTGGTTTCTCTCAGCAGATGTTGGTCATGTTTTGTGTTATCACACTAGTTAGACTCAGCTGCTGTGTTTGAGTTTATTTATAGAGCCGTCAGCAGCTGAGGACAGTGATGGGCTCATGAACATGAGCGTCTGATCTTCCTGAACTCAGAGGATGTGCTGATGATGCTCTTCTGGAAGCACAGCAGAGCGACACAACACCAGACGATTGACGTCAAACCGCTCGTTTCTACAAGCGTTTCATTGTGTTATGATTTAGCATGAAGTTACTCAACATTCATCTTCAATCTGCGGCTCTTTAGAAGATCTTAATGCGTTCAGTTCGTGTCATAAATTCAGTAAATTGAAGCCATGAAGAGTGTTGACTCCAGCTCTGGTGTGTCTCAGGTCCAGCTGGTGTTTGGTTTGTGGTGTCGATGGAGTCAGATCTTCAGTGTGTTTGACCGGATGCAGAGCAGAGGAGCTCAGAGAGCGTCAGCCGGATTCCCAGACTCCTCGGCGCCCCCCGCTGGACCCTCGTCACCCGTCCACAGCAGCCTGGGCACCATCCCGCCGGACACCAGCACCTGCAGCCCGTCAGCTGACCTGGGCTCTCCTACAGAGGTCAGAGGTCACGCACATCTTCACCTCTCACAGACTGATGAGATATATCTGTGTGTGTGTGTGTGTGTAACATATGTGTGTGTATATA
>NC_136740.1:32986431-32988931 GCF_936440315.1 Barbus barbus
GCAAGTCTGCAGCCAGACCCTTCTCAAATGTACAGGGAAACCTGTCAGTTTAAGTCAAGTCAATATTATTTGTATAGCGCTTTTAACAATGCTAATTGTGTCAAAGCAGCTTTACATCGGCTTGATATAAAGCTGGGTGGCTTTATATCAGCTTTACAGTATTTAGACGGGGAAATAGTTTGTTGAAATAGTGTCATTCTCCTCTGGCCAGACAAAATCAGCAGTTTAAATCTTGGCTAAAGCAGAATCAGATTGTGCAAAGGACTCATCTGGTTCCTGTGGTCTTGTCCCGATGGCCGTCTTGGAGACAGGGTCTTCACTGGGGATCAGTCTCTGGGGCTCATCTAGGTGTCCTGGCTGTAGAGGTCATCTCTAGGTGCTGATCCACCATCTGATCTGGATACCGTCTGGATCTGGGTGGCTACGGTGACCTCGGAATAAGAAAGAAACAGACTAATATTAGCGTAGATGCTATTCTTCTAACGATGTAACAAGTACATCAGGTGTTTTGGGAAGAGTTCCCAGTTCCAGTTGACTTAATGCAGCCTAACAATCCTTTAACGGATTTGAATTATAGAAATGTGATAGTGTGTTATGTGTAAGCCAGGTTAAAGAGATGGGTCTTTAATCTAGATTTAAACTGACAGAGTGTGTCTGCTTCCCGAACAGTGTTAGGTAGATTGTTCCAGAGTTTGGGAGCTAAATAGGAAAAGGATCTGCCGTCTGCAGTTGATTTTGATATTCTAGGTATTATCAAATGGCCAGAGTTTTGAGAACACAGCAGACGTGAAGGACTATAATGTGATAAGAGCTCGCTCGAATACTGAGGAGCCAAACCATTCAGGGCTTTATAGGTAATTAGCAAGATCTTAAAATGTATACGATGTTTAATAGGGAGCCAGTGCAGTGTTGACAGAACCAGGCTAATGTGGTCATACTTCCTGGTTCTAGTAAGAACTCTAGCTGCTGTATTTTGAACCAGTTGGAGTTTGTTTATTAAATGTGCAGAGCAACCACCCAATAAAGCATTACAATAATCTAGCCTCGAGGTCATGAATGCATGAATTAATGTTTCTGCATTTGACATTGAGAGCATAGGTCGTAATTTAGATATATTTTTAAGATGGAAAAATGCAGTTTTACAAATGCTAGAAACATGTTTTTCGAAGGAAAGATTGCTATCAAAAAGTACGCCTAGGTTCCTAACTGATGACAAAGAATTTACAGAACAGTCATCAAGTATTAGACAGTGATCTAGGTTATTACATGCAAAAGTATTTGGTCCAATAATTAACACACCTGTTTTTTCAGAATTTAGCAGTAAGAAATTGCTAGTCATCCAGTTTTTGATATCAACTATACATTCCGTTAGTTTTGCAAATTGGTAAGTTTCATCAGGTTGCGAAGAAATATAGAGCTGGGTATCATCAGCATAACAGTGAAAGCTTACACCATGTTTCCTAATGATATCTCCCAAGGGTAACATGTAAAGCGTGAAAAGTAACGGCCCTAGTACTGAGCCTTGAGGTACGCCATACTGCACTTGTGATTGATCTGATACCTCTTCATTTACTGCCACAAATTGATGGCGGTCAGATAAGTACGATTTGAACCATGCCAGTGCACTTCCTCTAATGCCAACATAATTTTCTAGTCTATTTAAAAGAATGTTGTGGTCTATAGTGTCAAACGCGGCGCTAAGATCCAGTAGCACTAACAGAGAGATACAACCACGATCAGATGATAAAAGCAGGTCGTTTGTAACTCTAATGAGAGCAGTCTCCAGTACTATGATATGGTCTTAAACCTGACTGGAAATCCTCACATATATCATTTTTCTCTAAGAAGGAACATAGTTGTGATGATACTACCTTTTCTAATATCTTTGACAGAAAAGGGATATTCGAGATCGGTCTATAATTAATTCTTTGGGGTCAAGTTGTTGTTTTTTTTAATGAGAGGCTTAATAACAGCCAGTTTGAAGGTTTTTGGGACATATCCTAATGACAATGATGAGTTAATTATATTCAGAAGAGGATCAATTACTTCTGGAAGCACCTCTTTTAGGAGCTTTATGCAATTCTTCATTTCTAATAGTAGAGAATGAGTGGAATTGGGATCTATAGTGCACTATCTGATGCGATACTGTGGCTGACAGCTGCATGGTTACAGTTTTATCTCTAATAGTTTCGATCTTGGAGGTAAAGTAGTTCATAAAGTCACTACTACTGTGCTGCTGGGTAATGTCTGCACCTGCTGATGTTCTAGTTTTTGTTAATTTAGCCACTGTATTAACTAAATACTTGGTTGTGTTTGTTTTCTTCTAAAAGAGACGTAACGTAAGCAGATCTAGCAGTTTTTAATGCTTTTCTGTAGGATAGGGTACTTTCCTGCCAAGCAATACGAAATACCTCTAATTTAGTTTTTCTCCAGCTGCGCTCCATTTTCCGGGCTGCTCTCTTTAGGGCCCGAGTGTGCTCATTATACCACGGTGTTGGAC
>NC_136740.1:32996431-33006431 GCF_936440315.1 Barbus barbus
TGGGCATTTTTGCCTTTATAAAGCCATTTTTTTTTCTAAAAGTGTCCATTATCTTTTGAGTAAATTTTTTACATTTCATCAGAGAATTAGAATAATAAGACATCTGGGCTTTTACCAAGCAAATGAAATCAACATAGAAGCTGCATCTAAAGAGGTGTTTAGATGTATTTACTCTGTTTAATGCAGGACATGAATGCATTTAACCTGCAATTACAAATGCAGAAATAATGTTTTGATATTAATCATAAAACGTTGAATAGATACTTTAAATGTGAAATGAAAACCGCCAGCAGGTGGCAGCGAGTCAGTGTTAATAAGTGAGTCACTGCGATTGAACCGAATCATTTAAACGGTTGATTCATTCAGGAACGAATCACCATCATGTTGCTCAGAGACACAAACACTGCTGTAGCTGTGTTTGGAATTATTTCTGTTGGTGAAGTAGAGCAAAAACAGGCAATATGGTGTCTAAAACATAAGTCTCTTAATTAACTTCTTGTTTATTGAACTGTTGTAAAAAAAAAAAAAAAAAAATCTGTTTTACATCTGTAATCATGGTCATTTTTGGAGAAAAAAACGGCACTCTGTGTGAAATTGATTAACTATATGAAGTGGTATAAATATATACATGTCTTGAATATTGTGATCATTCTAAATATATTTTAACAGACTGAATCATGCAGTGAAAGAACGCTCTACATTTACATTTACATTTAGTCATTTAGTCATTTGGCAGACGCTTTTATCCAAAGCGACTTACAATTGGGGAATACAAAGAGCGATTCATCTAGTCTGTAGTCTAGACTTCATCATGTGATGTAAGCAGAGGTGGGTAGAGTAGCCAAAAACTGTACTCAAGTAAAAGTAAAAGTACTTGTAGAAATATTTACTCAAGTAAAAGTAAAAGTAATAGTCTGAATAGTTACTTGAGTAAGAGTAAAAAAGTATTGGATAAAAAAACTACTCAAGTAGTTAGTTACTAGTTACTTTGGATCATATACTGAATATAGTCTATTTTTATTTAGATGTATAGATATTTAGATCAAATTTATATATACACACACACACACACACACACACACAACTGCCGTTCAAAAGATGTTTTTTTAATGTAATTTATTTCGGTGATGCAAATGAATTTTTATCAGCCTTTAAGCCAGTCTTCAGTGTCACATAATCCTTCAGAAATCATTCCAATATCTTGATTTATTAGGGCCCAAGCCAGTAAGGCGCAGGGCCCTATTGTTTTCCTAAGGATTATAATTTTTTTTTTTTTAATTTTTTATTTCAATCATCCGGGCACTTTTGGGGGCCTTAACGTGCCCGAAAACTCTTGAAAATTGGCACGCACGTTGGAACCTGCGGCCATTAGGACGCCGCTGAGGCTGGGACCCGGGCGGGGCACAGGGGCTCTACGGCGCCCCCTGGAAAATTGTCAGAAAGCTTGATGTATAGCTCACACATACTTGCACGTATTCATATGAAACTCGGTACACATATAGAACTCATTGAGCCGAACAACTTCCGCGCAGCATGTCTTAGGCTCCGCCCAACAGGAAGTCGGCTATTCAGGGCTGTTTAAAAAGCGCATGCTCTGGAATTTGATATACTCCTCTGAGGATTTCCATACGATTGCCACCAAACTAGGTGAACATGATCTCAAGACATTGGGGACGCTAAATTGCGAAGATATTTTTGATATGTCGAACGGTTTGCCCGTGGCGAGGCGATGAAGTTATGGCGAAAACTGAGACCCAGGAAATGCCTAATAACGTCCACATACATTGTATGATGTAGATCAAACTTCAGTGATTTGTTCGCTGTATGATGCCGATCGGATAGATGTGACTATTATGACTGAAAGTTATAGCGCCACCAACTGGCTGCAGGAAGTGTGTCGTTTTCAAAATGCTTTGAATTCAGCATCTTATTTTTACTCGATTTGCTTCAAACTTCACCAGAATAATGTCAAAACACGGCCGATGTAAAACTGTGAAGGGAATATTGATATCTAAAATTATGTTGCCATGGCAACGTGTCAAAGTTGAAAATTCGTTTCTGGTGATTTTGAGGCAGATAACATGTTTAGAATGTCATGAAACTCAACACACATATCAGTATTAATGATAGTTAGACACTGGAAAAAGCTCATAAACGGGCGTGGAAGAGGCACTCTATAGCGCCACCTTTTGTCAAAAATGAGGGGGTTAGTTTTAGCTACAGAGACCAAACTCGGTACATAAATTGTTCTTATTAATCCGGACAACTTTCTAATTTACAGTCATTAGCTACGACCAACAGGAAGTCGGCTATATTTATTTTAATGTGGGTTTTTTTTAAAAACGGGCTGTAAACAAATTAATACTCCTCCAAGCAGAAACACGGAAATCACACCAAACATTTTTTCTCATGATGCCAAAATACTGAAGATGCTAAATTGCGGACGGATTTAGGATATCTTGAACGATGATTTAATGGAAATTTATTAAAGTTACAGTAAAAAAGAGAATTATTATTTTTTTTTTATCTTTTAAGAGCAGCTTCCAAACACTTCATAAAAAATTACATACACAGAACAATACAGTCTGAGGATATGTGATTAATTTCATGAATTTACAATACACTATGCGGAGCAGAAAATTAAAAAACTATCAGAGAGTTAGACTTAGACTGCTTCTGAGTGAGAGATCCCTGTCAGCCTGCAGCTGAGTGAGGGGTGGGGTGGGGTGGGGTGTGAGTGACTGTGTGAGTGACTGTGTGAGTTGAGGCAGTGGGTGAGAGAGAGAAAGAGAGAGAGGGTCTGTTTTTTAAAATCTTTAAAAAATGCTTATAAATCATTAAAGATTTTGATAACACTTTATAATAAGGTCTCAATTCTTAACATTAGGAAATGCATTAATTAACGTGAACTAACAATGAAAAATATATTTTTACAGCATGTTAATTCTTTCATGATAGTATGAACTAACAAAGAACAATTTTTTTTAAAGCATTTATTAATCTTTTTAATGTTAGAAAAATAGTCATGTTCAAAAGATAAACTTTAAAATTTAATAATATATTAACACATTTTGGAATTAATATTGATCAACATTAAATGGTATATAATTATTGATGTTTATATATATATATAATGATAGCTACAGACACCAAACTCGGTACATAAATTGTTCTTATTAAGCCGGACAACTTTCTAATTTACAGTCATTAGCTACGACCAACAGGAAGTCGGCTATATTTATTTTAATGTGGGTTTTTTTTTAAAACGAGCTGTAAACAAATTCATACTCCTCCAAACAGAAACACAGAAATCACACCAAACATTTTTTCTCGTGATGCCAAAATACTGAAGATGCTAAATTGTGGACGGATTTAGGATATCTTGAACGATGATTTAATGGCAATTTATTAAAGTTACAGAAAAAAGAGAAAACTTTTTTTTTTTTTATCTTTTAAGAGCAGCTTCCAATTCCAAACACTTCATAAAAAATTACATACACAGAACAATACAGTCTGAGGATATGTGATTAATTCATGAATTTACAATACACTATGGTGAGAAGAAAATTTAAAAACTATCAGAGTTGTTTCACTGCTTCTGAGTGAGAGCTCCCTGCCAGCCTGCATCTGAGTGAGGGGTGGGTGGGCTGTGAGTGACTGTGTGAGTGACTGTGTGAGTGACTCTGTGGATTGAGAGGCTGGGTGAGAGAGAGAAAGAGAGAGAGAGGGTCTATTTTTTAAAATCTTTTAAAAATGCTTATAAATCATTAAAGATTTTGATAACACTTTATAATAAGGTCTCAATTCTTAACATTAGGAAATGCATTAATTAACGTGAACTAACAATGAAAAATATATTTTTACAGCATGTTAATTCTTCCATGATAGTATGAACTAACAAAGAACAATTTTTTTTAAAGCATTTATTAATCTTTTTAATGTTAGAAAAATAATCATGTTCAAAAGATAAACTTTAAAATGTAATAATATATAAACACATTTTGGAATTAATAATGATCAACATTAAATGGTATATAATTATTAATGATTATATATATATATAATGATAGCTACAGACACCAAACTCGGTACATAAATTGTTCTTATTAATCCGGACAACTTTCTAATTTACAGTCATTAGCTACGACCAACAGGAAATCGGCAAATTTTTTTTTAATGTGTTTTTTTTTTTTTTAAACGGGCTGTAAACAAATTCATACTCCTCCAAACAGAAACCAAAAATTCACACCAAACATTTTTTCACATGCTTCCAAGATACTGAAGATGCTACATTGCGGACCGATTTAGGATATCTTGAACGGTGATTTAATGGCAATTTATTAAAGTTACAGTATAAAAGAACACTTTTTTTTTTTTTATCTTTTAAGAGCAGCTTCCAAACACTTCATAAAAAATTACATACACAGGACAAGACAGTCTGAGGATATGTGATTAATTTCATGAATTTACAATACACTATGCGGAGGAGAACATTTTTAAACTTATCAGAGATATCCTGTCACTGCTTCTAATGTGTGCGGTAGGTGACTGGGTGAGTGACTGACTGTGTGAGTTCAGTGAGTGTGGAGGGGGAGAGAGAGAGAGGGAGAGAGAGAGAGAGAGAGAGAGGGTCTGTTTAAACTTCTCAATAAAATCCTTAAAAAATGCTTATAAAGCATTAAAGGTTTTGATAACACTTTATAATGAAGTCTCATTTGTTAACAGTAGGGAATGCATTAATTAACATGAACTAACAATGAAAAATATATATTTTACAGCATGTTAATTCTTCATTGATAGTATGAACTTACAATGAACTAACAATGAACAAAATATTTTTAATATTAGAAAAATAGTCATGTTCAAAAGATAAAACTTTAAAATGTAATAATATATTAACACATTTTGGAATTGATTTTGATCAACATTAAATGGTATATATTTATTAATGATGTAAATTAACAACAGTTAAATAATGTTGTTTTTTAACATTGGTGAATGCACAAATAACATTAAATATTAACAATATATTTTTTACTTTATTCATTTGTGTTAGAAAAAATTATTCACGTTAGTTAATGGAAAAATAAATCATTAAAAATGCTTATAAATCATTAAAACCTTTGGTAACTATAATAATTTCTCATTTGTTAGCATTAGTAAATGCATTAACTAACATCAACTACCAATGAAAAATATATTTTCACAGAATTTAAAGTTTTATATGTTGTTCTGTGTGTGTGTGTTTCACAGAGTTGATGGTTTGGATTAACCCTTTAATTGCCGTATCCCTTAAAACCAAACTGCCAGAGGGTTACTGTGATGCTTGTGCTCGCTGGGCACCGTTTTATCGATGCCACCGGGGTGGCGTATGCTGACGGCTTGGGCCCGTCATTGCTGCTCGCAGCTATATTTATCAATGCTGTTCTTTTCAGCTCTCTATTCATAAAAGAATTGCAAAAAAAGCAGCAAAACCCTGTTGAAAAAACAGCATATGCTAGTTAGGTATGTTTTGAAGCATGGGATGCTGGTTTGGGCTGGTTTAAGCTGGTCCTAAAATGGTCTGACCAGCAAAAGACCAGCACATGACCAGCATCCCAGCTTCAAAACATACCAAACTAGCATATGCTGTTTTTTTTCAACAACACTGATAATAAATCAATATATTAGAACGATTGCTGAAGGATCATATGACTCTGAAAACTGGAGTAACAGCTGATAAAGATTCAGATTTGCATCACTGAATTAAATTATATTTTAAAGTATATTAATTGTTATTGATGAATTATTAACTATGTATTATTTATATATGTATATAACCTCTGACACGGAGAAGAGAGAAATCTCCTCACATGACCGCTACAGAACATCTGAACATAACGAAATAAATGCATATGACGGATCTTCTTCCGTCTGTTCTGCAAAATGTAAACAAATGTAGCTTTTATTTCTGCAAGCGTAAATATTATGAAAATATCAACATTAATTGTGTCTAAGCAAAGGCATTCCTCCTGGAACTAACGGGGGACAGCTTATTTAATTAATTCTAGATTGTATTTAATGTATAAGGTGCATTTACAAAAAAATGGTTCGTGTACTGTAAACGAATCTATACCTGTGGAACCGACAGCACTGTTCATCTAATGAAGATCTTCATAGCTAGCAAACCATAGCCTTTGCAGATTTGCTTTCAACTGACTGTAGATCCAAAAAAAGCCATGTCTTCAGCGCTCTTGATGTTCATAAACTCTCTGTTATCTGAGTGAGAACCGCTTCAGAGATTCGCGAACGGACATCGCTCGTTGCCCAGAGAAAAAAAAGTAAAAGTACCGTTTTTTTCACTAAACATTTACTAGAGTAAGAGTAAAAGTACCCAATTTTAAATATACTCTAAAAGTATTAGTTACTCAAAAAATTTGTAAATGTAAAATCATACCTGCAAACTTGTCGCTTTTCGGCGACAATCGCCGCTTTTATTGCCAATTGGGTCATTCACGTGAATCGTGTAGAACCGGAGAGTTTTTTTTAGGGGGGAGGGGGGGGGGGTCTTGCGTTAATTGACATCTGGGCCGATCGGAATCTCTACTGAGCTCGCGCCTGTCAAGAGAGGGAGGTGGGGGTGGGCTTGCGTGCCATGTAGGCCATTATTGGACAATTCTTATAAATGACATTTTTTCTGGACCAATCGGAATCTCAGCGCTTGCTTCAGGATCTTGAAACACACTGCCATCTGTGTTCGCGCCTGTCAAGAGACACCTGACCTAATGTGGAACTCTGATGGAAATTGAATTCAAGGTAAATCAGTCTTTTTGGAGCTAAACAACAGATATTTGTTTGCTTAAGTCAAATAACGTCAGCTAAGTTAGCGTTTTTTTTTCATACAGTTAGCCTATGCTTCGAGCAAAATGCTTAATAGCAAGCAATACAAGCGGATCCAATGCTGGAATTTCCGTTAGCAAGATAGCAAATTTTCTAGCCATCTAACATTGTTAGCTAGTTGTAGTGTTAATTCCTGCATTGTCTGACCGTCTTGCTAACTAAAGTTAACCATTTAGCTTGCTACGTAAGTATATAGTATTTCAGATAGCCAACTTAGGTTGCAACCTTATCATTAGCCCCTAACTTAAGCCAGGTGCTCTGCCCTGAGTTCTGGCTACTACTCCAATTCTGAGCTACCCTGATTAACGACACGTTATGGAGGTTGTCGTGTGCGCAGCAGTCATTCAAGTCAGCTGGATGTAGCCCTACTTTTAAAGCGTTTTTGATGTGTTGATGTGGGTAGATGTGACTGTTTAGACAACAGCTGATGCGAGAGTAATACAGTGTAACAGAGCAATTTGACGTCTTGTTGCATGGGATGCGCCGCATTACTTGTAAACAATGTCTATGTAGAATCTGGCGAACGTGCAAGGCTAATGCGTTCAGTGTCGGCGTCGCCCATTCTGCACCCCCCCCCCCCCCACCACACTGTCACCTTTTTTTTCTCTGATGAGTTTGCAGGTCTGAAAAAGTAAATGTAACTCGTTATTACCCACCTCTGAATGTAAGCGTGTGCTCTGTAGGGGTGTTTTGTTTGGTTTTTGCAGAACACTGGATAATGTCATATCGCACATCATTGAAACAACAATTATGATATTATCGCCGTTGATATATATCACACACCCCCAGTATGTCATAGAATATATAATCCTAGTGTTTGTTCAGGATGGTACTCAGGTTGTATTTTTGATGGAAAAATTATAGAAACAATCATTCTTTCTAAATGCGACTGAGACTAATATACAGAAACTAATGCGACTGAATAAGTGTGTGCGCCCTCTTTCTTTTGTGTAATAATGATAAATACCACTTTATCTCCGTGTGACTAATTTTCAATCTTGACAAATTAATTATGATCAATATAAAACTTATTATTGTAAAACTGGTAAACCATTGATGCTTTTGGATTTAAATCTTTTAAGTAAACAACAAAAAATGTTCGTTTTGTGATGGCGCTAGTTGCAGTGATTTATTTCTGATGATTATTTATTATTTATTTCTCGTTGTTGAAGTGCTGGGGCTGCGTGACGTTGTTCTGGAGAGGCGTGTGAAGGGCAGTTTTAGTGAAGCCTTTCTGGCCCGACGGTGGAAAAGCGTCTTTCTCGTTAAGATTAATTAGTATATGTTGATTTGTCTGTACTTTCTTTGTCATCGTTTTTTTTTTGTTTTTGTTTTTTATGAAAGTGTTTCTTAATTCTTTCTAAACCTCCAAATATTACGACAAAGTATGAAGATGAGACCTAATCACTATAGATTAATTTGTGTTATATAACAGACAGATAATGCATCTGAAAGTTTTAAAACGTATTACTGAAGAGTCATAATGTCTGTTTGTTTTCCTGGATATCAGTGAAATATGTTGTGTAACGTCCTCTGAGAGCAGAAACTTCAAAAACAGAAAACTGAGCTGAACAAATGACATGAAGGACAACACAACAGCAATAACAGTATATTAATATACACAGACAAATGTAACCGCATACTGATCAGTTTAACAGCAGCTGTTCAGATCAGTAGTGAGCCGAGTCTCTTGTGCGCAGAGCGTTTGGGTCACGTCTGGAGTCTCACTGCTCATCTGAACATGATTCACACCGCAGGTCACAGGTCAGCGTCTGCCTCAGTGTTCAGTCAGATAGCGATCCGCCTCTCTCTGCTGAGCACATGGCTGGTGTCGTCGTGTGTTTACAGGCTGTTTGTGACATATAAACTCGGCGGGAGATAAATGACCAGAGCAATTAAGATGTTGAAAAGCGAGTTCAAACACGGTGAGTTCCCACAGCGCGCTCACGGGAAGCCTGTCCTGCTGTCGACGTGCGGCGAGTTATGGCTCTCAGGAGGCTGTGATAATGATGATGTGTGTATGAGGATATTAAAGTCATATCAGGCTAATGGAGAACAGGCGTGTGGCGTGTGATTGGCCTGCAGGAAGGGCTGCGCGTCACACCCGAACACGCTCAGCTCACCATCGAGCCTTTCATTTCCTCCTCATCGCCACTAATTACACTCATTTTAGCTTAAATTAAATGCAATCGAATTTGACTGTGGCAGTAAATCTCGCGGTGCTGTTACCCAGAATTCTCAGAGCACAGGGCCATTTAGCGGCGACCACGAGTCGTGATGTCACTGGACGCGGCGTGAGAAACACACAGACAGCTGCTGGATCTCATGGAAACACAATGAGAAATTATATTTAGCATAAAGATAATGAAGCCGGTTTTTAGGGCTTTAGCCAGAAATCATCCTTCTGTCTTTGTCTCGCTCGTGTCCTCCAGACCTGTGTGACTGACTCTCCTCTGTGGAACATGAAAGAAGATATTTTGAGAAACGTCTAAATGTTTTTTTTGTTGTTGTGTGTGTCCATGTAAAGAAAGTCAAAATATCAGACGAAAGATATAGTCATACAGGATTGGAACGAGTAAATGACAGAATGATCATTTTCATGATAATGCAGCACTCATGCAGCAGACTTGTGTGTGTGTGTGTGTGTGTGTGTGTAAGTGTGTACCTACTTAACCATATTTTGGGGACAAATTTGTCGAAAACCTCCCTTTGTGGACGTCCTCATTTGTAAAACAGGTTTAAAAATAAACTGTTTTTTTGAAATTGTAAAAATGCAGAAAGTTTCCTGTGAGGGCTAAGTTTAGGTGTAGGGTTGGTGCAGGGTGATAGAAAATACGGTCTGTATAGTAGAAAACCATTACGCCTATGAGAGTCCCCACAAGGATAGCAAATCAGACGTGTGTGTGTGTGTGTGTGTGTGTGTGTGTGTGTGTGTGTGTGTGTGAGAGAGTGTGTGTGCGAGAGAGTGTGTGTGCGAGAGTGTGTGTGTGCGAGAGTGTGTGTGTGCGAGAGTGTGTGTGTGCGAGAGTGTGTGTGTGCGAGAGTGTGTGTGTGCGAGAGTGAGTGTGTGAGAGAGTGTGTGTGTGTGTGTGTGTGAGAGAGTGTGTGTGTGAGAGAGTGT
>NC_136740.1:33008931-33248607 GCF_936440315.1 Barbus barbus
CGGCCGGAGCGAGAGGGGTCAGCGGGCGGCTGTCCTGCGGACGGGGAGAGGAGTTCCCAGAATCCCGCGCTGGAGTGGAACATGGCCAGCAGGTAAGCGCTGCGCTGCGTCTGGAGCACTGGAGCATTCTGGGTACTGACTGACAGCATGAACTCATTCATGCTGATTCATTCAGTCGATGCTGGAGATGAAGTGAGACGGCAGAGATGTCTGTCTGATATTTCTTTGAGAGGAAGAAGTGTGAATAGCATGGATGAATGTTTCTTTCTATATTTATAGTGTGTCTTTAGTTTCGTCACCGGCGTGAATCCTGATTGGTCAGAGCAGCTCATTCTCACTCTAGAGAGCAGCTGATAGGACATTTGAAATCTGTGTTTGTGCTGCGAAGATGAGCTCAAAGCTGAAAGACTAACCGTGCAACACACTCACACAGGGCAGAACAGAAAAAACTCATCATGATATATGGCTTATTGCATATAGGATTAACATTAGGGGTGGGAATCGCAGGGTACCTCACGATACGATATAATCACGATACAGCGATTCTGCGATAATCGATATCTTGCGAGGCAATCATATAATGATACATCACGATATCTGTCTTAACTATGAAAACAAAATGCCTGTGAAAAGGTTAAGTGCAAGTTTTCTTTCTTTATTCAAGTCCAAACTGTTAGAAAACAGCAAAAAAAAGTTCTGTAAATCAATTTGAACATGTTAAGTAAATTAATCATTTTATTCTTGGACTTCTTAAAAGCTTACACTTTTCTCTGTGTGTAAACCAACACATTTAACTGCTTATCAATTATATATATATATATATATATATATATATATATATATATATATATATATATATATATATATATATATAAATAAACCTGGTACATTTCAAAATTGACCTGAAACGCTTTCTCAGCTTTTCCTGTCCTCTTATCATAAAAACGGTGCCCTGCACATATGGCATGCAGGGAAAAAATAGCCGTTCGCTTCGCGTCTTTTGCGTGCTCAGGCTCGTTATTTCAAATGTAGATGCATGACAAGCACACACACTACTGCGCCACATGACAGCTCTGACAAGGTTTTGTTTCGCCGTCCATGCCATAGGTACAGATTTATGTTTCTACCGGTCGGTGCCCACTGCCCTCACACTTATAATACCTGAGAGAGAAGGGAAAACTGGACGCGCTGGCAGCGCTCTCTCTAACACTTATAGTGAGGGAAATCCACCTGCGATTCGAGCGGAGAGGCTACTCACGGGCTGAATATGCACTCTGCAATAACATGATTGGTGCTGTTCTGGCACTTCCGGGGCAGTTTTTTTAGTTCTCATCTCCATAAACATATATAATATAGCAGTAGAGCCAATACAGTGGCTGGAAATCTGTTTATCCTTCGATTCCTCGTGCTTCACCATCTTCATAGAGAACGTGGTTCATGGTTGCTCACGGTGCTTTGGAAAGAAGCTGGAAATGGTGCGGCCGCGATTTCCACGCATTTTTAGATGCTGGAAGCAGGGAAATCTATTTAGAGCGCCTTATTGTATTAATAAAAATATCGATATTTGGTGCCAGATATCGATTCTCATATCGCATGGAGAAGGATGGCGATATATCGATTTATTGTCCAACCCCTAATTAACATTGTCATCCATTTCAAGTTTATAATGTAGCTAACAAAACAGAAACTTTAAAGATCCCAAACTTCATGGTTTAATATTTGAAAATTAATTTAATTTACAATAATAATAAATATTATATTACATAATTATACAATAATAATAATTATTATAATTATTAAATACTTTTTTTTTTTACCATAACCCATTTTTTTTTTTACATTTTTTAAAATAACTGTACAGTAGTATTATTACAATAGTAATATTTAGTTTTTACAACTTTTATTATTAATAATTATCTCCATCACAATAAAAGTCATAATAATTATCATTATTTTATAGCCATATTGATATATAACCACAATGTGACTTTTTTGGCCAAATTTTGCAGCTCTACAAACAAACTCAGCAAACCTGGAGCTCTGTTAAAAAATCATGTTTGAACTCACAGTCGCTATTTTTGTCAGAAAAACTGTGAGATCCGGTGAGTTTTGAGAACTCTAGAGCAGACTGAGTGAATCAGAGCGATCAGGTGACGATAGCATGCTGTGTTAGCCATTGTCGAACGCCGTATGAGCAGCAGACCAGCCCAAGATCACATGATCCCCTGACAGGAAGTAGAATATGGTCTGCTAGTCGTGAGCGTTAGCTGCGGAGGTCTCTGCTGTATGGGTGGGTTACAGCGGAGGTCATGTGATCTCTCTGGCAGCTGTTCAGGTAACAGGATCTTCAGCGGATACGCTCCAATTGTGTGCCGGCAGTAATCCCAGAGTTCCCTCTGTCTAATCCACTGCCCACCATAAATATCAGAGTGTCGCTGTTTGATTGTTTTAATAGTAGCAGATGTGGCACCTTATAAAGCGCCGCGTGTTTGTTTTACTGCCCACAAATGTTCCAGAGATCCGATCGGAGTTCATGTGTGGGAGTGGGAGCGTGGGAGCTGTGTGTGTGTGTGTGTGTGTGTGTGAGAGAGAGAGAGTGAGTGTGTATGAATGAATGAATGAATGAATGATTTATATAGCGCTTTATTGTGTATTGCTGTACACCCAAAGTGCTTTACAATCATGTGGGGGGGGTCTCTCCTCAACCACCACCAGTGTGCAGCATCCACTTGGATGATGTGACGGCAGCCACAGGACAACGGCGCCAGTGCGCTCACCACACACCAGCTACAGGTGGAGAGGAGAGAGAGATAGAGCCAATCAAGTGTATGGGGATTAATAGGAGGCCATGATAGACAAGGGCCAGTAGAGGGAATTTGGTCAGGACACCGGGGTTACACCCCTACTCTTTATGAGAAGTGCCATGGGATTTTTAATGACCACAGAGAGTCAGGAGTGTGTGTGTGAGAGAGTGTGTGTGAGTGTGTGAGAGAGTGTGTGTGTGTGTCAAGTCAAGTCAAGTCACCTTTATTTATATAGCGCTTTTTACAATGCAAATTGTGTCAAAGCACTGCACAATATCAAAAAAGGAAAATAATGTGTCAATAAGTTTAAATAGTGTCTTTGCGATCAGGTCGACGATATCGCTGGAAATGAAGCGTGTGTGTGTGTGTGTGTGTGAAAGAGTGAGTGTGAGAGTGTGTGAGAGAGTGTGTGTGTGTGTGTGTGAGAGATAGGGTGAGTGTTTGTTAGAGTGTGTGTGAGAGAGTTACCGTGGTTACGATGGCAGTTGGCAGCAAAATAATCAGCTCCTGATTTAACAACATTTTACCAGAGAGTGTATGTTTTTCATGACTCAAATCTTGATTAAATAATCGGATACTTAACTGTGAACAATAGAGGCAGAAGATTATTAACCCTCTGGGCCCTGGGGGTGTTTTGGGGGCCTGGAGAACTTTCGACATGCCCTGACATTTGTGCTTTTTTCAGTTGCTTTTAAAAATATAAATTGCTAAAGTCTAATAACACTGTAAACGGCACAAACTGGGCTAGATTAATATGTTAGCAGCATTTATGTACATGATTGTGTTTTTGAGAAATCAACGTTTATGCATGGTTAGTGAAAAACTAAAATTTTGAAGTCACTGAAATAAGACCATAAAACACATACAGAACAATTGTTCACAAGACTTTTGAGAACTGCCTCTTGTAGCCTAGAATTTTTGCTTCAAAATTGTGAAAATCATCTTGTTTATTTGCTCACAGAAAACAATACATTGATTTAAATTTTTAAAGACATATTTTGTGATCGAAAGCCAAAAGCGAGGGAGTGGTAATGGCCTTGAATATTAAGTGATTCTCACCTGAGAGACAAAGGGCCCTCCCCTAAAGCTGCTAATGGCCCATCAGTGTGACTGTGACTGAGGCAGGTAAGACAGAGAGTGTGAGGAGACTGAAAAAATGGGTTTTTAAAATTATTTGTATTTTGTTTACAACACAGTATAATCAAAACATACATAATGAAGGTCAAAGACACATTATTGTGCACACTGATCTAACCACAGAGATGTGAACAGACTTTGACTCGTTCCTACAAACCCTATTACGTCGATGGGGTCGGCCACGGCCTCTGGGTGCGAGACGGTCAGAGTGGTTCT
Organism: Barbus barbus; assembly: GCF_936440315.1. Classification (NCBI taxonomy): domain Eukaryota; kingdom Metazoa; phylum Chordata; class Actinopteri; order Cypriniformes; family Cyprinidae; genus Barbus; species Barbus barbus. Next base: position 33,013,089 of record NC_136740.1, read on the forward strand.
GGTGAAACTCAGCCAGGAGAGAGAGATCCAGCACATCGTCCCGGGCCACCCAGGATCTTTCCTCCGGCCCGTATCCCTCCCAGTCAATAAGATATTCCAGGCGACCACCCCGTCGCCAAGAGTCCAAGATGTCCTGCACCCTTTAGACAAGGGGCTCCTCGATGATCTCGGGAGGAGGAGGTACTTCAGGCTCGTCGGGTTCTGTGACAGAGGGAGAGACAGGCTTGAGGAGTGAGACATGGAATGCTGGATGGATAAGATACCGTGCAGGGAGTTGGAGACGGAAGGTGACCTCATTTATCTGCCTCTCGATGGTAAAGGGGCCGGTAAAGCAGGGACTCAGCTTCTGGCAGGGCAGGCGGAGACGCAGATCCCGGGTGGAGAGCCAGACCTTATCTCCAGAACGATAGACGGGGGTGGCAGACTGTCGGGTATCTGCATAGGTCTTGTGTCTCTGTACTGCCTGCTGGAGTTAGACATGAGCTGAGTCCCAAACGCTCTCACTCGCTCGGAACCAGTGGTCGACAACTGGAACGTTGGAGGGCTCTTCTGTCCAGGGAAACAGAGGGGGTTGGTAGCCGAGTATGCACTGGAAACAGGTGAGGTCGGTGGTGGTTTGCTTGAGGGAATTTTGTGCATACTCGGCTGGAGAAAGCGGTTCCAGCTGTGCTGGTTGTCATAACAGTATGCCCGGAGATATCTCCCAGTCTCCTGAATCTTCCTCTCAGTCTGGCCATTAGTCTGGGGGTGATACCCTGAGGAGAGCCTGACGGGGACATCGAGGAGTTTGAAGAATGCCTTCCAGACACGGGAGACAAACTGTGGCCCACAGTCGGAGACGACATCTTCCGGGATGCCAAAGGTGGGGAAGAGATTATGGAAGAGGGCCTCTGCTGTTTCGAGGGCTGTGGGTAAACCCCGGAGGGGAATTAACTTACATTTACATTTTACATTTATTCATTTAGCTGACACTTTTATCCAAAGCGACTTACAATTGCTATATATGTCAGAGGTCGCACGCCTCTGGAGCAACTAGGGGTTAAGTGTCTTGCTCAGGGACACATTGGTGTCTCACAGTGGATTCGAACCCGGGTCTCTCACACCAACGGCATGTGTCTTATCCACTGCGCCATCACCACCCACCAACTTGCAGGCTTTGGAGAATCTGTCAACTGCAACTAGTATGCAGGTATAACCCTATTATATATTATATTATATAACCTTATTATATATTATATTAACCTTGGGGAGATCTGTGACGAAGTCGACTCTGACGTGGGACCAGGGCCGAGGTGGATGGGTAATGACATCTCCGGCGGGTCTTGGAGATGGCGCAGACTAAGCATCCACGAACGTACTGGGAGACATCCCGGGCCATACTGGGCCACCAGTACCAAGCTTGGAGGAGCGAGAGAGTACGCTGGCTGCCTGGGTGTCCAGAGCCCGGGGAAACATGCAGGGAGCCCAGAAGGGAAGTCCTCAAGGAGGTGGGCACGTAGGTTTTGCCCTCTGGGCCTCCTAGCAAAGCGGGTTCGGTGATGGAGGCGATGCGGATCTGTTCATCCAGGGCCCACCGGATGGGCTCACAAGGACGGCTGGAGGGAGTATGGGTTCAGGTGTGGAGGGTTCGTCGGGGGCATGGATATGTGAGAGGGAATCTGCCTTGACATTCTTATCTCCAGGTCGATACGTGATGGAACACTGGAACCGAGTGAGGAAGAGGGCCTAGCGAGCCTGCCGGGGGTTTAACCTCTTAGCACTTCGGAGATATTCCAGGTTTTTGTGGTCAGTGATGACCGTAATGGGGTATTGAGCTCCCTCCAGCCAATGTCTCCATTCCTCCATTCCTTGTAGGTGGCTCAAGCTTCGGAGTTCCAGGACAGAGACTTGGGTTTCTGACGGAGCATGGAAGTGAGGGGGGCTGAGAGGAGACTGAAGTTCAGAATGAACCTCCGTTAGAAATTTGCGAAGCCGAGGAATCGTTGCAGTTCCTTTACTGACTGAGGCTGGGGCCAGTCCTGGATGGCTTGGACCTTCCCCAGGTCCATCTGGATCCCATCTGCACTGAGGATGTAGCTGAGGAACTGGACCGTGGGGCGTTGGAACTCACACTTCTCGAGCTTCAGGTAGAGGTGGTGTTTCCTGAGTTGGCGTAGGACCTTCGTCATGTGATGGCGATGTTCGGCCAGGTTCCGGTAGTAGATCAGGATATCGTCTATGTACACGATGACAACCCGGTGGAGGAACTCCTGGAACACCTCGTTCATAAAACCCTGGAAGATGGACGGAGAGTTGGAAAGGCCATACAGCATGACCCGATATTCATAGTGGCCTGAGGGGGTAATGAACGCCGTCTTCCATTCGATACGAACGAGGTTCTAGGCGCTCCGCAGGTCCAGCTTCGAGAAGATGCGGGCCCCACGGACTTCCTCGAGGGAGCTTGACAGTGTGATCATTGAGGGTCCGGTAGTCGATGCAGGGCTGCAAGCCTCCGTCCTTCTTGCCCACAAAGAAGCAGCTCGAGGCCGCCGGAGAGGTGGAAGGGCGAACTGTTGTTGGAGAGCCTCATTGATGTAATCCTCCATCGCCTTGTGCTCCAGGATGGACAGGGGGTATATCGACCTTTGGGGAGTATAGCTCCAGGCAGCAGGTTGATGGCACAATCCCATGGCCAGTGCGGTGGTAACTTCGTGGCTGCCTGTTTGCTGAACACATCCTGGAACGCCAGGTAGTCAGATGGGATCGTCGGAACCTCATGAGGTTCGGGGCTCTCCACTAGGCTGGAATGAACTTGGAGCTTCAGGTTACTAACCAGGGGTTGGAGAGACAGTTTTGAATGCAGGTTTTACTCCATCAGAGGATCTCACTGTTATCCCATCTGACTTCGCGGGAATGTTGCGATAGCCAGGGGCATACCAGGATGATATCGACGGTGGGTCCCTCCAGTACCAGAAAGGAAATCCTCTCCTGATGAAGACAGCCTACTTGCAGAGTGCCGACGCCCGAGCGGTTTTCCCTATATGGTCTCGATCTTCAGCTCGGCCTGTCTCTGGCGGGGTAAATCAAGCTGTTTTAGGAGGGCTTGTGAGATGAAATTGTCTGAGGATCCAGAGTCCACGAGAGCAGGTACTGAAATGAAATGACGTGGGGTGAGCAGTTGTACCGTTAACAGTGGTAAGGTAGAGATAGCAGGCTCCGATTGGAGGGTACTCACGGCTGGGCGTGGGGGGCAAGAGGGGCACACCTGAATGAAGTACCCCAGAACTCCGCAGTAGAGGCACAGCCCCGTGGCGAGACGACGAGCACGCTCAGTGCATGAGAGGCGATTTGTATCCATTTGCATAGGTTCTGGTACCGGAGGACAGGCAGCTGGTGAGGACGGAGAATAAGTGGTTTTGTCCGGCTGACAAGCCGTGAGACTTTGGGAGATCTTAACGGCCTTCTGCATAACGCTCTCCAGACCGAGCTTTATTATTTATGTCATCATAGATCACCATCTGACTGTAAGCAGTGAGTAGCGCTGCCTCGTTCCATCCATACGAGGCCGCCAGAGTCCGAAACTGCAGAGTATAGTCACTGGCCGAAGAATCACCCTGATAGAGGTAGATGAGTTGGTCGACAATGGAGAGCGAGCCGGTGGATAGGCCGAAGACCTCCTTGAAGTGGGAAGAGAAAGCATCGAAAGAGTTAATTATAGTGGTCTGTGAGTTCCAGATGACTCGTGGCCAGAGCAATGCCCGTCCGGTTAGCAGGGAGATCAGGAAGGCAACTTTAGCCCATTTGCTGGAAAATGTATGGGATTGCATCTCTATGTAGAGTGAAAGTTGGAATAAAAGAAACACTACATTCAACCGCCTCACCCGAATAGTTTGCAGGGATGGCCATGGGCAGAGGCAGACTGAGGGTGTGTGACCGGAGGGAGAGCTGTTCGAAGAGCGCTGACCAGCTCTTCGAGGGGATCCGCAGTGGCGGGGTTCGGGAACTCCATCTCCAGTTGTCGGTTCTGTGGTCTGGTCTTCTGTCAGCAGATAGACACGGGACACAGAGGTAAGTGCAATACAAACAACAGGTTTATTGAAAAGCAGCAGAGGGGATTGAGATGAGCAGTAAGTCCGTGTAAGCAGGCGGGGAATGGGAAAGTCTCTTGGGGCTTATCATGAGTGTAAATGTCCTTGTTTCCTAATCCAGGGGATCCAGAGGGAACAGTGGAGCGTGGAGACGGTGGAGCACAGGAGAATGGGGATAGGAACACAGGAGCAACTGGTAGGTAGACAACAGGTAAGTGGGTCAGGTTAGTCAACATAGAATGCTTGAGACCAGACTGAGTGAACGGGAGGAGTGAAGGGATATAGTGCTGCTGATTAGTGCTGACAGGTGGCGGTGATCAGAAATCAGGGGATTGGGATCTGATGAGTGTCGTTGGTGGAGACTGCGGTGACTGTGGTGACTCTCTGACACAACCGTTACCCAAAAACATCTGACCTCCAAATTACATGACCTAGAATTCACCACAAAAGATGAGCTAAACCATTTAGACAAACCCATATCATTAAATGAACTAATAGGCAAAATTAAATCCCTAAAAAACAAAAAATCCTGTGGCTTTGATGGAATATCTAATGAAAGATGCTATTCTGAAAATATTCAATTCAATTCAAGTTTTATTTATATAGCGCTTTTTACGATACAGATCGTTGCAAAGCAGCTCAACAGGAATTTAAGTTTCCACAATATATTTATATATTGCAGAACCATAATATGTTTAACTTATGGCAAAATTTGGAAATTCTGTATGTTGTCTGAGCGTTGGCATCCTCTGAGGCCCTCTGAGGGGTTGGCATTATCTTTCCTCAGGTGTTCGGTCATTTCAGATCATTTAAGGGTTGGATCCAGACTGAAGCTTCTGTCATTCCTATGTTAATCCTGTGGCAGAAACAGAGAAGCAAATAGAGACATAATTAGCGTAGCTGCTGTTCCATCTAAGCAAAAATGATTTGTTCAACCCAAGCTAAAGAATAATAATAATGTACATTTGATCAGATATAACTGCAGTACAAGATTATAAGATGCATTATGTGAATGCTTGGCTAAAGAGATGTGTCTTTAATCTAGATTTAAACAGAGAGAGTGTGTCTGAACCCCGAACATTATCAGGAAGGCTATTCCAGAGTTTGGGAGCCAAATGTAAAAAAGCTCTACCTCCTTATTCGTCGACGAACCTTTTTTCTGTGACTAAAACGAGATGTTGACGAGCTAAAACTAATATCTGATGATAAAAACTATGACGAAATTTATGCGCGTCTTCGTTAACAAGACGAGACGGGATTAAAATGTTATCTGAGGACTACCTGACATTCAAAATACATCCTATAGGCTAAGTGAAGTGACATTCATCCAAGTATGGTGACCCATACTCGGAATTCGTGCTCTGCATTTAACCCATCCAACGTGCACACACACAGCAGTGAACACACACACACACACACCGTGAACACACACCCGGAGCAGTGGGCAGCCATTTTATGCTGCAGCGCCCGGGGAGCAGTTGGGGGTTTGGTGTCTTGCTCAAGGGCACCTCAGTCGTGGTATTGAGGGTGGAGAGAGCGCTGGACATTCACTCCCCCCACCTACAATTCCTGCCGGCCAGAGACTCGAACCCGCAACCTTTGGATCACGAGTCCAACTCTCTAACCATTAGGCCACAACTTCCCCGTCGTGTCTGTCTTGTCTTTCAAAATGTGCGTCTCTGTCATTGGATAAGGTGCGTTTGCATATCTAGTCTCAGTATGGCAGCCGCAGTGGACGGATAGGCTACCAAAACGCGAACTAGCGATCTGAAACAATGGCCTCAGCACCCGAAGGGTTAGGGAGTGGGTGACCAGAGGTCCCGTTTTTCCCGGGAGTCACAATTCATTGTCGATTAACTTAAAGTCAGTGAAGGTGCGATAGGCGGAAACGCACTGATAGAAGTGCTCTCTCTCGCGCACGCTCCACTTCTTCAGTTCTCATACAGCGCGCGATCAGTTCTCAGTGCTCAAATACACACACAGCAGTCCACATGTCTCTCATGTAGAGCATCTCATGGAAATACAGTCCGTCATGGTTTAAGTGAGCTTAAACAGGTGGGTGAAAACTGAATGTATGTCAGTAGGCTATTACATGCATACCTTCCGTCTTAAAGGGACAGCATTCCTAATTATCTGTCATAAATGTTAACCAACAAAAGATGTTAAATAAATGTATACTTGTTAAGTAAACCTACTGTATCTGAAAAATGAGTTTAATTTATATTTCTACCAAAAAATGAAAATTTATTCCAGTTTTTCCAAATTCAATCCTTGATTCAAATTTCTCATAACTAAGCTTAATTGATTTGGTCTAAAGAGAGAAGTATTGATGACTATTTTTGTTTGAATACTACATATAAAATAGCTACCAAAATAAATGTTGGTAACTGCAGTTTGACTAAAAGTAATGACTAAAAGTTGACAAAAATGCAATGACTTTTCGTCGACTAAAACTAGACTAAAACTATGAAAGACTCAAATGACTAAAATGTGACTAAGACTATTAAGCATTTTCGTCTCAAGATAAAGACTAAGACTAAATCAAAAATGCCTGACAAAATTAACACTGAGTGGCAGAGTGTGTCTGCCTCCCGAACAGTGTAAGGTAGATTGTTCCAGAGTTTGGGCACTAAATAGGAAAAGGATCTACCGCCTGCAGTTGATTTTGATATTCTAGATATTATCAAATGACCAGAGTTTTGAGAACGCAGCAGCAGACGTGGAGGACTGTAATGCAATAAGTAGGGGTGTTGAAATTAATCGTTTCTACGATGCATTGCGATGCAGACGAGGATGAATCGGTATCGCTTCATTAATAGACCATAACCGATTATGACTTACTGATGCTTTTCTGACATCATTTGTTGCATACGTGCGGTAGCATACAATAGCAGAGTGAGGCAAGTGTGAGTAATTAAAAATGCTCTAACTACTTTAAAAGCCAACATCTGGGCACATTTTGGCTTTTATGCACAACCTGGTTAGCACGACCTGGAGAAGAGACACGCTGTGTGTAAATCATATCACGCACAAATAAAATATGCAGGGGCTAATTGCACTAACTTAAGAAACCACGTCAGCCGTTTTCACCCTGAGCTGTTAATGCCTGTCAGTGCCAATGTGGAAAAAATTATACATTCAAGAAGCATGTTTTCTTTGAGCAGGTAAAAAAGGTTCAGTTCATATATCTGACTGCTTGAATTTATTGACAAAATTGTATACATGTGAAATAAAATTTGAAAATTGAGGATGCAGTGCATCGTCAATGCATCCTGATGCATCGTGATATCGAATTGAACCAAATTGATAACATGACAATCGTAATCGAACCGTAAGGCCAGTGTAGGTTCACACCTCTAGCAATAAGAGCTCGCTCAAGTACTGAGGAGCTAAACCATTCAGGGCTTTATAAATAATTAGCAAGATTTTAAAATCTATGCGATGTTTAATAGGGAGCCAGTGCAGTGTTGACAGAACCGGGCTAATATGGTCTTACTTTCTGGTTCTAGAAAGAACTATAGCTGCTGCATTTTGAACCAGCTGGAGTTTGTTTATTAAACGCGCAGAACAACCACCCAATAAAGCATTACAATAATCTAGCCTCGAGGTCATGAACGCATGAATTAACATTTCTGCATTTAACATTGAGAGCAAAGGTCGTAATTTAGATATATTTTTGAGATGGAAAAATGCAGTTTTACAAATCCTAGGAAACGTGGCTGTCAAAGGAGAGCTTGTTATCAAATAGCACGCCTAGGTTCCTGACTGATGATGAAGAATTTACAGAACAGCCATCAAGTGTTAGACAGTGCTCTAAGTTATTACATGCGGAGGTTTTAGGTCTGATAATTAAGTTTTTTATATCGACTATGCATTCTGTTAGTTTTTCAAATTGGTATGTTTCACCGGGCCACAAAGAAATATAGAGCTGGGTATCATCAGCATAACAGTGAAAGCTAACTCCATGTTTTCTGATGATATCTCCCAAGGGTAACATGTAAAGCGTGAAAAGTAATGGCCCTAGTACTGAGCCTTGAGGTACTCCATACTGCACTTGTGATCGATATGATACTTCTTCATTTACTGTTATGAACTGATGGCGTTCAGATAAATACGATTTGAACCATGCTAATGCACTTCCACTAATTCCAACAAAGTTTTCTAGTCTATTTAAAAGAATGTTGTGGTCTATAGTGTCAAACGCAGCGCTAAGATCCAGTAGCACTAACAGAGAGATACAACCACGATCAGATGATAAAAGCAGGTCGTTTGTAACTCTAATGAGAGCAGTCTCAGTACTATGATATGGTCTTAAACCTGACTGGAAATCCTCACATATATCATTTTTCTCTAAGAAGGAACATAGTTGTGATGATACTACCTTTTCTGATATCTTTGACAGAAAAGGGAGATTTGAGATCGGTCTGTAATTAACTAGTTCTTTGGGGTCAAGTTGTGGCTTTTTAATTAGAGGCTTGATAACAGCCAATGTTGGTTTGAAGGTTTTGGGGACATATCCTAATGACAGTGATGAGTTAATAATTGTCAGAAGAGGATCTATGACTTCTGGAAGTACCTCTATTAGGAGCTTAGAAGGAATAGGGTCTAACAATGTTGTTGGTTTAACAAGTTTATACAATTATTCCTCTCCTAGAGAATGAGTTGAATTGTGTTTGTGTGTGTGTGTGTGTATCTACGTGTGTGTGTGTTGAGGCGTCTTGTGGCGTCTCTGTTGTCTGCAGCTGCACTGGTTTCTCCTGGACTGAGAGGCGCGTCAGTGAGCTGCTGTGCATCAGTTAACTTCTGCTTAAGCTTCATTTGTTTATATTTCTGATGTTCTGATAAACACCAATAATGTTGATTCATGTTTTGAGTTTATACAGTGTAGGACATGATCCGCTATGGCTTTGTGCTTGTTTGAGATATTGCTGAAGGTTTGATGATGTTTTCAGCTCTGTGAGATTGACTCTCTTTCTCTGTGTGTGTGTGTGTGTTTGCAGCATCCGTCGGCAGCAGGAGAAGCGAGTCATCCTGTCTCCGATCATCACAGATTTCTCTGTGCGCATCACAGCAGCTCCAGCTGTAATTTACCGGAAGCCTCTGTCAGCGGATCACGGCCCAGCTGAGGTACGTGTGTGTGTGTGTGTGTGTGTGTGTGTGTCTGTGTGTGATGTTTCAGTGATGCTCTGTCTTCAGTCAGATGAAAGTGTGTGTTCAGGAAGGGACGCTGGAGTGTTTTGGGAAGTTGGAGCTGCCGGAGAAGCTGAAGTTGCTGCTCAAGCGAGACAAACAGTTTCTCGGTTTTTGCACAGTAATGCTTTCGCCATGTGTTTGTTTGCTTCAGTGAGGTTTTGACGTCAGCTCCATGCTTGACCTTAAATACTGAAAATCACTAAACAAACAGCCACTGGTTTCACTTTACACAAACCTGGACAGAAAAGCCGTCCAGAGACCATCTGACATGCAGGTTTAGAGCGTCAGGACGGTTATAGTGAATGAAGATCTAAACACGTTCTGTTAGTGAAAGAGCTTTTCACCAAACGCTTTAATCGGACACATCTTTAACTTATGCAGTAATGTTTACGGTTGTCAGAGTTAGCGTTAGCAACTTTAATATCCAGTGTGTGTCATAAGTAAATTTAGATTACATTGGTTTAAGTGAAACATGGCTTCATGATAACATCCCTACAAATATGATAAATATTCCTGGTTATAAATGTTTTAGGAAAGACAGATTATCAAGTAAGGGTGGTGGAGTATTATATTAGAGAAATGTTTAAAGGAGCACTGCGTAAGTTCTGAAATTTCTAACAGTTACTGACACCAGTGGCCGTTAGAGGAACTGCAGCCAGTCTCATGCTCGTTCTCGGTGCACACTAGATAAGGCTTTTTTTTTTAAGCTTACCAGGAGTTTCCGCGGGTGTCTGGGTTGTGCTGGAGGCTGGTCGCTTCTTTCCGTCCACAGAGTCCATTTCAAACACTACCGCTAGCGATTGCCGCTGTAGACGAGATCGCGCATGACGTCACATTTCGTGAATTTTCGTGCCAATTCGGACCCGACTCCTCCAGACACAACTGAGCCTACAGGCTGATAGAGGCAACCGTGGTGGACAGTCAAGGTGTCATTCTTCCTATTACATTATGGTTGGCTCATAAATGGACAAATGAAAACTCTATCTTAAAGATTTTTTTAAGTAAAAACCTACACATAGCCCCTTTAAGTGTACTGAAATTGAGTTAAATAGTAAACTTGAATGTTTAGCCATAAATGTGATACTTTCTCCTCGTATGCAATTTAATATTGTGGTTCCATATAATCCTCCATCACACACACAATCCTTTTATGATGATATGAAGAATCTATTGGAAATGTTTGATAGTTCGGTTGAAACAATATTTTATGGGGATTTTAATATAAATTGGGCAGATAAAAATGGAAGACAAAAATTAAAAACATTCATGCTAAATTCAATTATCATCAGTTAATTAAAAAAACCCAACTAGAATTACTAGAAATAGCAGGACTGTAATAGATCGTATTTTTACATAGGGAAGAGCGCATCATAAAAACGTATAATCTACTGACAGGTCTATCAGATCATAATATGCATTAACAGCAAGGAAACTGACTAAACAAGGATTACAGCAGTTCAACAAGCAGAGACTCAACAGATTTAAGTTTGGGATACCAAAATCAAGAGTAAGTCAGTTTGAATTGGAAATGAACAATGCTGATTGGGGTAATATTTTACATTTAAATGAAGTAAATCAGTGTTGCACTTCTTTAACGGAAAATTTGACCAATTTGTTAAATAAGTATTATACCGCTCAGAAAAGTTTAAGAAAAAGAATATCGTTACCTTGGCTGAACAGTGACATTCGTGATCTTATGAAAAAAAGAGACAAGATGTTAAAAACTGCTTTATCTTCTACATTAAATACAGATAATTTGATTTACAGAGGTTTAAGAAATAAAGTAGTACAAGAATTACGGAAGTCAAAATGATCATATTATACACAATTAATAGAGAGTGCCAGAGGACAAAGTACAGTTTTATGGAAACAATTAAATAATTTAGCAAATAATTTTCTAATCAAAATGTAGTCAAAGAATTAAATTTAAATGGTAAAGTAATACATGATAAAGCTACTTTGGCACACAAGTTTAATGGTTATTTTATTCATTCAGTAGATGAATTAGCTCAACATTTTTAATTAACAGCATTAGAAAATAGGGTGGAGGTTGAGGCATTACATTTAGTTTGTATTAAGGAGATTGATGAAAATAAAATAACTGAAATTATAAAAATATTACCAAATTCAACCGCAAAGGATGTTTTCAATATAGATATTAATTTTATAAAAAAAATATAGTTCCTTGATGATATCTCCATTAAGTCATTTGGTAAATTTATCAATTAGAGAATGTAAGTTTCCAAAAATGTGGAAAAAGGCTGTTGTCACACCAGTTTACAAATCAGGAGATTCTAATATGATTTCAAATCATCGTCCAATATCAATTTTAACAGTTATGTCTAAGCTTTTAGAGAAAGTTGTGGCCGAACGATTAATCAATTATTTAGAAAGTAATAATCTCCTTCATCAGCATCAATTTGGTTTTAGACCACAGCATTCTACAGAAACGGCTATTTGTTATTTTTTAGAAAAGGCTCGATCTTCTTTGGATCAGGGGTATGTAATAGGTGCTGTATTTATTGATCTTTTGACACAGTCCACCACACTATCTTGATATCTAAATTAAGTACATTTAACTTTAGTAAACAATCAATCGAGTGGTTTTCCTCTTATTTAAAGCAAAGGGAACAGTGTGTAAAAGTCGAGGATACAAAATTAGTGTTTATAAGGAATAAAATGGGCTTACCTCAAGGCTCAATTTTGGGCCCATTGCTTTTCAGTTTGTTTATAAATGATTTGCCATGTAGTTGTCCGGATGTTGAATGTCAGCTCTACGCTGATGATGCAGTAATATATACATCTGCTAAGGTTGCTGCACTTTTAAATGAGCAAATGTAAAAGATATCTAGATGACTCCAGGAAAATAAACTTACATTTAAATGTTAAGAAAACTGTGTTTTTCTAATAGAAAGAAAACAGAAAAAATTAAAATGAAGGTACTTAACGAAGAAATAGAGGAGGTAAATGAAGATAGTTTTTTAGGAGTAGTTCTAGATTCACAACTCAAATTTGACAAACGTATAAACTGGCTGTCAAAAACAGTTAAGATGACCTTTAATTGTTTTAAACTTATTAGGTGTTGCATTACGACAGAGGCAGCTCAACTGTTCCTGCATGCAATGATTTTGTCCCGTATCTCGTTTTGTATTACAGTGTGGTCTCAAACCAGTCATTCTTTAATTAGAAAAATTGAAATGCTGTATAATCGGGCTCTAAAAATAGTAGATAAAAAGCCAAATCAATGGCATCACTGTCATATCTTAAAGAAATGGCATATGTTTAATTTTACAAATTTTACTAATTTATCATACGTGAAATTGATTTTTAAATGCTTGCATAATAAGGCACCTTCTGTTTTATGTAATCTGGTAAAGAGACATGATGCTATAGGACGAAACACTTGGGGTACAGAGGTTGGAAACTGTAGGATTGGGTTTTGTAGAACATCACAAGGGCAAAGAGCATTCTCTGTAAAGGGGTCACGACTTTGGAATATGTTGCCAAATGAGTGTAAAGTGATACATGATATAGTCTTTTACATTGACGGTTAAACGCTGGCTCAAATTAAATCAGACCTGTACGCATATTTGAATGTTTATATGGTTCCTTACTAGTTATTTATTAAGATTGGAAGAGTCTATAAAAACTGGGCATGTGCTTGTTCTGTATTCTGTTTGTGATGTATGAGGATATTGTATGAAGGATTTGTAACGTTAGTTTTTTAGGTATATATAGTTATTTTATTTTAATTATTTTGGTTATTTATACTTGTATAGATTTTATAGAAAAGCCTTTCTAGGGACATGAGATGCAAATTAGCAAATTATTCTGCTATAATCTATGTGCAGTGCATTTCTTCCTGTCTTTGTCTGGAATTATGTCTATTGTATTGTCCCTATTCAAATAAACGTATAAATTAAAAATAAGTGTCTGTTTATTGGCAGCTTTAAACGTGGCTCATCCAATCAGATCTCAGTTAAATAACTCCCATGATTCTCTCTGTCCGTGTCCTGTATTTGATGATCAGCTGTACGTCTGTTAAAGCTGTAAAAATGAAAAAGTGCTAAATAAAGTGAATCAATGACGGCCGTGTGTCTGTCTGCAGGAAGTGGTGGTGTGCGGTCACAGTCTGGAGATGAACGTGACGTCCAGCCTGGATCTGTTTCTGAGCGCAGACCAGGTGCAGTTACTGCAGCAGCTCCTGCAGGCCAACGTGATGCTAACGAGTGCAGACGACACCGCAGCGGACGTACGGACACACACTCGCACACACACACAAATACACACACACACACACACACAAACAAAAATACACACACACACTGCTTTGTGCAATACATTTGTCTATTGTCGACTAAAGACAAAAGTACCAACAGCTACTAGTTGTCTAACAGCTTTTACCTCAATGGAAACTGTAGATGATCTGGGATGACTAAAGTTTTCTTGATGTGGAGACTGAAAAAATAACTAAAAACAATATAACAATATGAGGAACCAAAAAACAAACAAACAGATCGACAGGTGTGATGAGACCATCAGAGCCTGATACACACTCACTATCTGTCTCTCTGTCAAGTGTGTGTGTGTGTGTCTGTCTCTCTGTGTGTGTGTGTGTGTGTGTGTGTCTGTCTCTCTGTGTGTGTGTGTGTGTGTGTGTGTGTGTGTGTGTCTCTGTGTGTGTGTGTGTCTGTCTCTGTGTGTGTGTGTGTGTCTGTCTCTGTGTGTGTGTGTGTGTGTGTGTGTGTCTCTGTGTGTGTGTGTGTGTGTGTGTGTGTGTCTCTGTGTGTGTGTGTGTGTGTGTGTGTGTGTGTCTCTGTGTGTGTGTGTGTGTGTGTGTGTGTGTGTGTGTGTGTCTGTCTCTGTGTGTGTGTGTGTGTGTCTGTCTCTGTGTGTGTGTGTGTGTGTGTGTGTGTGTGTGTGTGTGTGTGTGTGTGTGTCTGTCTCTGTGTGTGTGTGTGTGTGTGTGTGTCTGTCTCTGTGTGTGTGTGTGTGTGTGTGTGTGTGTGTGTGTGTGTGTGTGTCTGTCTCTGTGTGTGTGTGTGTGTGTGTGTGTGTCTCTGTGTGTGTGTGTGTCTGTCTCTCTGTGTGTGTGTGTGTGTGTGTGTGTGTGTGTCTCTGTGTGTGTGTGTGTCTGTCTCTGTGTGTGTGTGTGTGTCTGTCTCTGTGTGTGTGTGTGTGTGTGTCTCTGTGTGTGTGTGTGTGTGTGTGTGTGTCTCTGTGTGTGTGTGTGTGTGTGTGTGTGTGTGTGTCTCTGTGTGTGTGTGTGTGTGTGTGTGTGTGTGTGTGTGTCTGTCTCTGTGTGTGTGTGTGTGTGTCTGTCTCTGTGTGTGTGTGTGTGTGTGTGTGTGTGTGTGTGTGTGTGTGTGTGTGTGTGTCTGTCTCTGTGTGTGTGTGTGTGTGTGTGTGTGTGTGTCTGTCTCTGTGTGTGTGTGTGTGTGTGTGTGTGTGTGTGTGTGTGTGTGTGTGTGTCTGTCTCTGTGTGTGTGTGTGTGTGTGTGTCTGTCTCTGTGTGTGTGTGTGTGTGTGTCTGTCTCTGTGTGTGTGTGTGTGTGTGTGTGTGTGTGTGTGTGTGTCTGTCTCTGTGTGTGTGTGTGTGTGTGTGTGTGTGTGTGTCTGTCTCTGTGTGTGTGTGTGTGTGTGTCTGTCTCTGTGTGTGTGTGTGTGTGTGTGTGTGTGTGTCTGTCTCTGTGTGTGTGTGTGTGTGTGTGTGTGTGTGTCTGTCTCTGTGTGTGTGTGTGTGTGTGTGTGTGTGTGTGTGTGTCTGTCTGTGTGTGTGTGTGTGTGTGTGTGTCTGTCTCTGTGTGTGTGTGTGTGTCTGTCTGTGTGTGTGTGTGTGTGTGTGTGTGTCTGTCTCTCTGTGTGTGTGTGTGTGTGTGTGTGTCTGTCTCTCTGTGTGTGTGTGTGTGTGTGTCTGTCTCTGTGTGTGTGTGTGTGTGTCTGTCTCTGTGTGTGTGTGTGTGTGTGTGTGTGTGTCTGTCTCTGTGTGTGTGTATCTGTCTGTCTGTCTTTCTGTGTGTGTGTCTGTCTCTCTGTGTGTGTGTGTGTGTCTGTCTCTGTGTGTGTGTGTGTGTGTCTGTCTGTCTGTCTTTCTGTGTGTGTGTCTGTCTCTGTGTGTGTGTGTGTGTGTGTGTCTGCATGTTGCTTTGTGTTTGGTCTCTCCTCTTCCCATCATGCTCTAGTGTTTACAGAGCGGAGGTGAGCGGCGCCTCAATAAAAGCCTCTCAAACACACTCTAATGGAACGGCGCATAAAAATATTTACGGCAGCGGCCTGTGTGAGGATGGAGGAGAGTGCCTGTCTCTCTCTCTCCCTGTGTGTCTGTCTCTCTGTCTGATGTGCAGCTAAGAGCGTCTGATGGCGGAGTGCCGTTGTTGTTGCGCCTGGGAAACGTTCTGCGTCTCGTTTCTCGTGTGTCTCGTGTGTGTCTCGCGGCGGCCGTGGGTTTGTGTGGAGGTGAGACGCATCTGGATCTGATTGTGGGAGTGATGTTGGGCTGAATCATCTCTGCCTCCCCTGCAGACCCAGAGCGTCACTACCCAGAGTTCACCTGGGTTCAGGACATGATATTTCACAGCCCAGTGTTTGAAGCGTGTAAGTCATGCCAGAGCGCCCTCCAGTGGACACACTCTGCAGAAAAGCTCTTCCTCTGTCCTGCTGTTACACTGTTAACATGTTTATAGCAGCTGCATGAATAATAACACATCAGTTTATGAGACACAGACGACTGAGGAAGCTCAGAAACAAAACTGAGGAAGAGGAGTAGGCCATGAGGAAGAGCAGAAGATCCCCGTCGCTCTTCCTCAGAGCTCAGTCGAGTGTAATGATGTGATGGCTTGTTTGGAATGGGAATGTCTGGCCCGTGAGTTGTTTTAATTGCTGAAGCGCAGAGGTTCCTCAGGGACGCCGCTGGTTCTCTCACAGGTCGCTTCTCTGGAGTTCAGGGGACCTATTACAGAAAGATCCTAGCTTTAAAATCTTATCTTAAGTGTTTGGTAAGCATGCATATTTGAGTTAGGACCACATTTAGGACTAAGCTATTACAGAACAGCATTTCCTAAGTGTTATCATCTTATCTTAACTATGGATCGGAAGGGGTATTATAGAAACCTCCTAAGGGCGTCTTTTTTGACTAGAAAAAGTTGACAAGCGCTTTTTTAGTGAAATAAAAAGCTGGCAGCGTTTTGGTATTGGAAACGACTCGCCACTCGCTTGTCATTGGTCAGCTGTCAAAAAGGCGCTAACCCGTAGGCCGTTTTTTCAACTTTAAAAGACGCTCTGAGCTGCAGAAGAAGACGTCAGCGATGGCATTTTAAAAAGCGCTCAGGACTTTGTTGAAAACACGGTTTACTCCAGAGGATTACAATGTAAAACAGACACTGGCAGCTTCAAAAAAGACGCCAAGTGTGAACATAGCCTTACTTGACAAAAATCCTAAAAACTGTTTTAACTTTAGGGCAACCCCACAGCTGTCCTGACTTCAAAATTATTTGAAAGTTAATTTTTTCTCCATAGGAATAAGTAGCAGAAACTCAAGATGCCTGTTTTTTGTGTTGTTTATGAATGCTCAAATCGGTCAAACGGAGAAAACACAAGGAGATTTTGTGTTGTTCATAAGGAAGGAAAAGTCAAGAAATTGACTGAAAAACGCAGGAAAATGTGGCTTGTAAACCTGCGTCTGCGGTCGGGAGGAGCCGATCGGATAAAGCTTGTGTGTGGAAATTATTAATATAAGATATAATAAGATATTAATACAGATATAAATGGATAATCCAAGGCTGCCACCTCAAGCATTCAGCGTGAGACAGTCAGAAGTCACTCAATGCTAAACGCCACATGTAGACACGATGTAAATAAGATATTATTTGCAGTTCAGAGAGCTTCATTGATTATAACGGAACATTGTGAGATTGCAATAAATTGAATGAGTGACAGCTTTTTAGTGATTTATATAGAAGCGCTGTTTAGGCTGTAAACAATTCAGAATTTGAATAAGTTTTCCTTATGTTATAAACAGGAGCGATTAAATTAAGATAAGAATCCCAAGTTAAGTTAAGATTTGCATTTGTAATACGAATTTGCGAAAAAGCCTACTATTAGGGAAGTCGTGGCCTAATGGTTCGAGTCTCGGGCCGGCAGGGATTGTAGGTGGGGGGAGTGAATGTCCAGCGCTCTCTCCACCCTCAATACCACGACTGAGGTGCCCTTGAGCAAGGCACCGAACCCCCAACTGCTCCCCGAGCGCCGCAGCATAAATGCTGCCCACTGCTCCGTGTGTGTGTGTGTGTGTGTGTGTGTTCACTGCTGTGTGTGTGTGTGTGTGTGTTCACTGCTGTGTGTGTGTGTGTGTGTGTGTGTGTTCACTGCTGTGTGTGTGTGTGTTCACTGCTGTGTGTGTGTGTGTGTGTGTGTGTTCACTGCTGTGTGTGTGTGTGTGTGTTCACTGCTGTGTGTGTGTGTGTGTGTGTGTGTGTGTGTGTGTTCACGGTGTGTGTGTGTTCACTGCTGTGTGTGTGTGTTCACGGTGTGTGTGTGTTCACTGTGTGTGTGTGTGTTCACGGTGTGTGTGTGTTCACTGCTGTGTGTGTGTGTGTGTGTGTTCACGGTGTGTGTGTGTTCACTGCTGTGTGTGTGTGTTCACGGTGTGTGTGTGTTCACTGCTGTGTGTGTGTGTTCACTGCTGTGTGTGTGTGCACGTTGGATGGGTTAAATGCAGAGCACGAATTCCGAGTATGGGTCACTATACTTGGCAGTATGTCACTTCACTTCACTAACATATCATATCGTAAGTTAAGACCGAAGACAAGAAACTTTCTGTAATACGTAGTTTTGCGTGTCTGACCTGTGAGCTGGTTGTGGGACACCTCTCACTTACAAGCGCCGGGAAGGTCACGTGTGTTTTCTTTCTCCCGCTCGCGGTTCTGAACAGAAATAACGCCCGCGATTGGCTGCTAAACATCTGCTAAGTAGGATGTCGCTGCGGCTAATCTCAAATATTTGTTCGCTCTCAGGGTTGGTGTTTTTAGCCTTCCAGACTATGTTATGAAACTGAATCGTTCTTTTTTCTCTCGGTGCTCGCTGACCTCTCGTACCAGAATCAACTGATAATTGACAGCCAGTCAAAACAGTTCAGCGCTCTGAGTCTCCCCAATTCACCTCCGAAACACGATCTATTTGAGATCAGTAGCAGCTGAGGCCTTCGCTCATAACGCTTTGTCAGAATTGGCGTGAAACCCCAGATAAAATCATCAGTCGCAGAATTACATTGAAGAGAAACAAATATGGGCAGTGAGGCCGGGCGTCTGACCTGCGGCTCTGGTTTCAGCTCAGGTGCCCGAGGGCAGACCGGGTCACGGTTACAGAAGGGTAACGCGTGTTAACTCGAACCCGCTCCGAGCGCTGCTTGGTTAGGCTGGGCTGAGGAGAGAAAACATGTCTTCCACCTGTATAAGCATGATCAGGAACCAACGTCTAACCCTTCTCTGATTATTTGCTTGTTTATTTAATATTTGGCTAGTTGGATGATACTTTCAGCTACCAATAAGAGTGCTATACTTTCTGGCCCATGTAGCAAAAAAAAGTATACATTTTACTATATTTTGTATTGTTAATATTTTATTTAATTTTCTTAAAGGGGTGATGACATGGAAAAAAAAATTTTCCTTTGATCTTTTGACACAGAAGAGATCTTGGCATGCTTAATACATCGTGCAAGTTTTATAACTTAAAATGTCGTCATCATCAATAAAAAAGCGTTTATGTAATAACCCTCAGAAAACGGCTCGTTTTGGATCCGAGGGACAAGGTGATGTCAGCTGGGCGCATTCGTTTGCATAAACACGCCTCCAGAGCAAGATATTGACATAGGCCCCGCCTACTGGCGTTCAGCTGCTAACGGCTAACACTTGATCACGCTGAATTCGTCGAAAGCAAATAGAAACTACAATCACTGCACTATCTTGTCTACACTGGATGCAGTACACAGATATGAGTCTGTCATCAGGACACATGCGTGAAAGATTGTTCGCTTTGACGTGTTTGGTTTAAACAGCTCGTTCACGTCTTTGTACAGATATCAGAAGGATCCTAGCGTAAGGAACAAGTGATGGGTTATTTTTAATAGCGTCCCGGATCGTGTCTGAGCATGTTGTTTTGTAATCGAGGCACAAAGAAACATTTGTTGAAAGATGAAGCGGTTCTAGATCTGACTGCAGCTGCAGCACAAACCATAAGTAAATGATTTCATAATGCTTTTGTTTTATTTTGATCATGTTGTCAAAACACTCACATGCAATAGTGAGGGGGTGTTGATACTGTTTCCCTTGCAGTGATGCTAGCCAATCATAACAGCGGCTGATTACTGACAAGCCTTAAAGGACCCGCCCCTTAAAACAGGTCGTTTTAGAATTAGGCTAGAAAATCATCATTTGTCCACATATTTTTTTTTTCTGTGCAAAAAACTTTATTAACATTATAAGTAAACAAGTAAAATAAAATAAAAATCCATGTCATGAGCCCTTTAACATTTGTGTAGCTTAAACAGCATGAGCATGACAGCAGAGGCAGCATGGGATCTATTCCCAGAGAACGCATGAACTGCTGAATCTGCACCTTAGGAAAAAAAACTTCTGCCAAATGCATAAATGTGCGTGTAATGTTCATTTCTTTTTTCTTTTCTAGTTTTAGTTTATTTGGGTTTTGTTTTAGTGTTTTAGGGCTGCCAAGTTTCATCCTAGCTGCCATCATTTTAAATTGTTTAACGTCATGAAAATGAAAAATTTTAGTTTGTTTTCAGTTTTGTCATGTTAGGTTTTATTTATATTTCAGCAATGGAAAATGTTTACTTGGCCGTGTTTACATGCACAGAATTCCTCCAAAAGCAGCTCAGGCGCATGATCTGTGTCGTTGTTCTGGTGCTGATGGGAATGTGTTTCTGTAGTAAAACAGTTTAAACAGTGTTTTGTTGTTTGGTGTTTTCGCTGAAGTCACATTCGGGGCGAGCCGCAGCTCTGAAACGGTTTGGTCCGTGTGTCCGGTCGGTCTTGCTGTAAACATGGTGGCTGCCAGCGGCTTTATGCTTCAGCAGGCGGTGAATAACTCCAGCGTCCGCCTGCGGTTTCCTCATCGCCCCCCAGAGTCTGAGAGCGCTGCGGTCTCAGAGAGCCACTCTGCCTTCACCTCTCGCTCACCCCGGGCTCCTCGCGTCGCTGTTTCTCATTGGCGTAACCAAAGCAAAGCGTCGCTGGGGTT
Source organism: Barbus barbus (assembly GCF_936440315.1). Taxonomy (NCBI): domain Eukaryota; kingdom Metazoa; phylum Chordata; class Actinopteri; order Cypriniformes; family Cyprinidae; genus Barbus; species Barbus barbus. Next base: position 33,033,599 of record NC_136740.1, read on the forward strand.
AAAGAGCGACATCATGACCTAATGTTTGAAGTTTAGCTCGCTGAGGGACGCTGTGCTCTGAAGTCACATCGCTGGAACCGACCGGAGAGTTTAACTTCCTGCAGCAGTGATAGTGATCATGGTCCAGGTTTCCTGATAAAACGAAGTGAATAAATCATTGACTCTCCGTGTGACTGAAAAAAAGCAGATGTTCAGCAGAATGTTCATGCTGCTCTTTTCCCTACAGTCAGACACACGATCTACACTGTATAACTCTAGTTTTATGTGAAAAATGAACCCAAACTCAAAGTCACGCAGCTCTCAAATGTTGATATCAGGGTTGATATCAATGTGAAATGTGTTTGGATCAAAATATCTTCTCAAATTTGTGCAGGTTTGGATCGACATGAGGGCAAGTAAATGATGATGACAGCATGAATGTTTAATGAGGTTACAGTGATATGATTTTTTTTGCAAAAACATTCAACTCGCTGAAATGATTGTGAATCTGACGTGTTTTGGCCTGATGTTAAATCTGATTTGTTCTGTCAGTAGTTGAACGTGTGAGTGACTCTCACCTTTATTTCTATAGCGATGTATCAAAGCAGCTTCGCAGTGATAAACATGAAACTAGCAGAATCAATGATGGAGACTCAACTTGGTTTCAGTTCAGATTCTGCAGTAAAGCAGCTCTAAAATTGTATCGTCATCATTCAGATTCAGTCAGTTCAGTGTTGGTTCAGTTCAGATAGGGCTGCACAATTAACCATACATTAATGAAGTTTAGCTCACCATCTCTCACCTGAGGCTGACCTAGGGCTGTAGTCAAGTCCAAGACCAGGGCTATCGAGTCCGAGTCAAGTCCAAGTCCAAGAGGTTCGAGTCCAAATGATCTTCTTCAAAACCACATACTTAACTATTGATCATTTATGTGACACGAGAGCCAGCATATCTTCTATTCTAAGATAATCATGTTGCATTATTATTTGTAATGGATCAAATTAGGCTATTTTATTTACTTTAGGTTTAACAATTTCACTGAAGTCACATAAGCTGAAGTGCAAAAAACACATTTTCAGCATTTTTATTATAGTGTAACAATCACATTCTGGGCTGCCAATGAAAAATATTACAAAGAACAAGCAACATAAGTCGAAAAAATAAATCAACATGTTCCCATTCTTGAACTTGTTACTCGTTCTAAAGCAGGGTGTCCAAACTCAGTCCTGGAGGGCCGGTGTCCTGCAGAGTTTAGCTCCAACTTGCCTCAAAACACCTGCCTGAAAGTTTCTAGTACGCTTAGATGAGCTGTTTCAGGTGTGTTTGATAAGGGTTGGAGCTGAATTCTGCAGGACACCAGCCCTCCAGGACCAAGTTTTGAGACCCCTGTCCTAAAGAAACCATAGTACAATGTAACCCTCCCAAGCAAGGCTGTGTAGCATATAAACACCTTCAGCTCTGTGTGTCTGTGTGTGGCCGTGCAGGCATTTGTTTGCGGTTTACCTTAGGCCATATAATACAGGTGCAATATATATCCCCCGGGGATGGGGGGATATAGACAGTATTACAGGTGTTAAGCTCAGGCCATTTTTAATAGTAGAAATACAAATCATTTAGTTCAGTTAGAGAACAGACAATTAAAGATTGAAAAATTAAAGAAATTAAAAATTGGAAGTTTTTTTTTTATTTGTTTCTAGGCTGGACGATATGGCAAAAAAAAAAAAAAAAAGATTTTCATAGAATATTTGACCAATTCTCGATTTTGTACAATTTTAACTAGTCAACTTGAAAATATAACTACAACATGATTCAAGCAACTTTTCTTTATTAAACCTCTAGTTAAAGAAAATTCTATTCTAAGTGCAGCACACACATGAAGCTGTCATCATGATGTAAATGTTAAACAAATCACTAAATATCTTTGCAGAAAAGATGCATGAACTACATCTTGTACAAACTTTTCTTATGCATATTGTATGTTCAGAAATAATACAAGAAAAATTCTCAAGTAATTAAAATTCTAAATGACTGAAGGTATAACAGCTAGAGTGCTATTATTAACTATAAATGCTCTGTAAAACAATGAACAGTTGTTTTCAGCCTGTCACCCTGATGCAAACATGAAATATCAGACATAGGGTAGTAGTCCTTCACAGGTTTTTATTTGATTACGCTGCTTTTCCATTGTTTTTCTGTGTAAACATGGACGCATTTGACTGTTGCACTCGCGTCTCTTGCAGTGTCTCGTGCATCAAACGGCTTTCTAAAAACACAGCGCTCTAATTATTAAAAGATGTTTAACTCCATCTTCTTGCATTTGTTTCTATTCCACTGCATCTTTGTCAACACAAAAGCAGATTCTGTGTGAATGGCATGGAGAGCATCACAAGACAGCGGTTAATCATGCGGTTGGATCGTTCTTCTCTCTTTACTGTTATTGTCAAAGTGTCTAATTCTAGCGTTTCATAATATTTCTATTCAAAATCGCGATTCCTCGATTTATAAAAAATTAATTTGTGGCAAAACATTAAATTCAATAAAATTAATCCATAAAATCTGAAAAATCGCCCAGCCATAGCCCCAGTATTTGCTTATTTTTACTTTATTTAAATTTTGTGTAATTTATTTATTTTATTTTACATCAAGGTGTTTGATCCTCCAGGCTTTATTCATTTTGATCTTATTCATTCAGTTTCTTATTCATTTGGTTCCACGGCATTGTTTTTTTTTTTTTTTTTTTTTAAACATTTGTAAGTTTGTTATTTTATAATAGGCTTATAGCATATGGTGTTTTCGTTTTGTTAATAAAAGTCCCATGTTTATTGCAGAAAATTTGTTGTCGTAAGTTATAGATAAGCAATTGACGCGGAATTGCGCTATTGAAAGTGAAATGCGCACGGGCATTTATAAGCTATATAAAAGCGAAGGAAAGTCAGGTGGAAGAGAGGGAAAACTCCAACAAACGTTGTAAAACCAAACTGTATTATGCAACTCGCCGACATTGTGTCTGTGGCCAAAATAAAAATGAATTATGCCTCTGCAGCGTGCACACTCAGAGCCAGGCGTATGACGCAGCCGTGCATTTACCAGGCGACCAATGGCAATGCCCGTTCTAGATGGATTGTAAATTAAACCATTTACATTACCCATTTTACGAACAAGCGAGCCAGATTAATGGTTTTGTTTTGAAAGAGAAAAAAACCATATATAGCTGGACTCGGTCGAGACCAACTAGAACATTTGGCGAGTCCAATGACCAAGTCCGAGTCCAAATACCAACGAGTCCAAGACAAGTCCGAGACGACAGAAAAATGTCTCGAGACCAGACTCGAGTACTACAGCCCTATGCTGACCCCACAGGTTACCGCCTGACCCCTGGAGCCCTGTGCGCTCTGTTTTCACTCTTGTTTTTAGGCATTGCGCTACAATTCACGGTGAATGATGTTGGATTCCCCATGTTTTTGCCAGCAGAACCGGCAACAGTGAGTCACCGGCCTCGCTGCACGTCTCTCAGATCTGCGTGTCTGTTTGTTGAACCTGCGCAAGCAGAAACGAGTGGCAGAGAAAGCATTTTTCTTCTTTCTCTCCCACGTTTGTAAAGGGTCTCTGGTGTCCGCTCGCTCCTGCAGTGCATGTTACGCAGGAGAATTAACCCGCTGAGACGTGTCCCTCTGTAACGTCACTGCATCGGGTTGCGACCCACCGACGTCTTTGTTGTGGTTGAGCTGCAGAACAGTCGTCGTGAGTTTGGGGTCTCGGGGCTTTGATGCACAGGCGACCGTCACGTCTCTGAGCGAATGCGACTTCACAGAAAGCAGAATGAGGCCGCTGCACTTTATGGCGCTCGTTTTAAGTGCTTTTGTTTTCTTCAAAGGGAGTTTGAGATTTGAGGAGAACATTCTCTGGCGCTGAGCTCTTAGCACATGAGGTTTCTCATGAGATGGAACAGCTTCTGAACTGGATCTGACCCTCCATCAGCCGTGCAGCGTATATAAGTATACGCTGCACGGCTGATGGCCCTCCATAAGTATTGGAACAGTAAAGACAAAATTGCTCTGTTGGCTGTGGAGTCAAGACATTTGCAAATATGATTAAAAGATGAATATGAGACAAAACTACAGAATGTCACATTTTATTATTAGCCGTTTCAACACATACATGTTTTGCCAAATAAAAAGACCAGCACTTTTAGAGTTCATCCCTCTATCTGATGTGAGCATAAGTATTGGAGCAGTTGAACATAAGGCAGATATAAAAGATTAAAAGCTATTATTTAGTTGCAGATCCCTTGCACACAATCACAGCAGTGAGTCTGTGACCCATAGACATCACCAGACTCTTGCTCTCATCCTTTGAAATACTTCTCCCAGCCTTTAATGCAGACAATTCCAGTTGTTGCTTGTTTTGGGGAGTTTCTGCCTTTACTCTCCTCTCCAGCTGCTGAAATTCATGTTCAATCAGATTTAAATCTGGAGATTGACTTGGGCAATCTAAGACTTTCCATTTCTCTGCTCTTATAAACTCCTTGACTGAACTGCAGGGTGTTTTGGGTCATTGTCCTGATGCAATATGAAGCACTTCCCAATGAATCTGGTGGCATTTTCTTGAATATTGGTAGCCAAGATGGTTTTGTACCCTTCTAAATTCATTCTGCTACTGTCATCATGCATTAAGTCATCAGTAAAGTTGAGAGGGCCTGTTCCAGAGACAGCCATGCATGCCCATGCCATGACACCACCTCCACCATGCTTTACAGATGAGGCTGTATGCTTGGGATCATTGCAGTTCCCTTTATTTCTCCACATTAGTGCTTTCCCATCACTTAGATAAAGGTTCATCTTTGTCTCATCGGTCCATAAACACAGATCCAAAACTCTTCTGGCTCACCTTTGTGCTTTTTTGCAAACTCTAATCTTGTCTTTCTATGTTTGGTGCTGGTCAGAGGTTTGCATCTTGCTGTGTAGCATCTGTAATTCTGTGTCAAAGTCTCCTGAGGACAGTAGATTGTCAGAGCATCACCCCAGCTTTCTGGAAGTTGTTGGTGATTTTACAGACACGTCTTAGGGTTCATTTTCACAGCTTTTATGATTTGTCTGTCATCAACTATTGTTGTTTTCTCAGTCGATCAGGTCGTTGTTGGTTGCTGGTGTCGCTGGTGGTTTCCAAACTCTTGATTTCTCCATGCCCTTTGTTTTTGCTAGAGCTCTAACTGACTTCCTCTTTTCTTTTAGCATCCAAATTGCTTGCTTTTCTCTCAAAGTCAGCTCCCTCGTCTTCATCCTGGTTTGTGTGTGTCATCATCGAATGCAAGATTCAGAATACAGAAGTAATGGATATAACTGATACGACACATTCCCTGCTTTTAATATCTGAAGAATGAATGCAACAGGACACAGCTGATCACTTAGAAAGACCTGTGAGGCAACTGCTCCAATACTTATGCTCTCATCAGATAGAGGGATGAACTCTAAAAGTGCTGATCTTTTTATTTGCTAAAACATGTATGTGTTGAAACGGCTAATAATAAAATGTGACATTCTGTAGTTTTTTATCCTTTTTATTAATCTTTTAATCATATTTGCAAATGTCTTGACTCCACAGCCAACAGAGCAATTTTGTCTTTACTGTTTACTTTCGGAGGGCACTGTATGTGTGTGTGTGTGTGTGTGTGTGTGTGTGTGAGTGTGTGTGTGATGCCACTTCTCATTTACATGCCATACCATCCAGTGAAGCCCACCTCTTTAGCCCCGCCCACTGCAGTTCCTCAGATATTTTATGAGCTTGTTAAAGGGTTAGTTCACCCAAAAAATAAATTACCCCATGATATACTCACCCTCAAGCTGTCCTAGGTGTATATGAGTTTCTTCTTTCAGACAAATTCAATTGGAATTATATTTAAAAACGTCCTGGCTCTTCCAAGCTTTACAATGGCAGTGAATGGCTGTTATTTTGCAATAGTCCAAAAGAAGTCTAATAAAGCGCATCCATCTGTAATAATAAAAAAGTGCCTCACACGGCTCCGGGGGGTGAATAAATGCCTCCTGGAGCAAATCAATGTGTTTTTGTAAGAAAAAATACATATTTTAAACTTTATAAACAGTAATCTCTAGTTTGCGCTAACTGTTGTACGCATGTTCACAATAGAACACCGTTCCAGCGGATGATGCAGGACGCCAGCTTAGTGTAAGTTTTAGGGTGATCTAGCCCTTTAATTGTTGGTCTGTTTGCATATGTGTCCCTGCAGCACAAAAGCAGTCATCAGTAGCACAGGTATATTTGTAGCAATAGCCAACAATACATTGTATGGATCAAAATTATACATTTCTCTTTTATGCCAAAAATCATTAGGATATTAAGATCATGTTCCATCAAGATATTTAGTACATTTCCTACCGTAAATATATCAAAGCTTAATTTTTGATTAGTAATATGCATTGCTAAGAACTTCATTTGAACAACTTTAAAGGAGATTTTCTCAATATTTAGATTTTTTTGCTCCCTCAGATTCCAGATTTTCAAATAGTTGTATCTCAGACAAATATTGTCCTATCCTAACAAACCATACAGCAATGGAAAGATTATTTATGATGTGTAAATCGCAGTTTAAAAAAACTGACCCTTATGACTGGTTTTGTGGTCCAGGGTAACATACGATTGTCTGATCTGTGTTCAGGTATGCGGTCATCAGCCGCAGTCGGCCGCAGTCTCCGGTTCGGTGGAGAGTTTGTGTGGCAGCAGCGCCCCCTGCGGGCAGGACAGCGGGTTCGGCAGCGACAGCGCCCGTCTGCGGATCGTTCAGATCGAGCGGCAGAGCGGCACGGGTCAGCACCGCCTTGCCAGGCCATCGCAGCAGCCCACCATCACCAAGAACCTCAGCTTCATCCCGTTCGATGTGTTCCTCACTGCTGGACGCATCTCTCTTATGACGTATGCGACCACGCCTGCCTCCAAACCCCCCGCAGACGCCCCCCCGGAGGACCAGACACTTCGGGCCGGGGCTCTGTCCTCGCTGACCGCCGAGGATCTGCTCAACGCAAACACTGCTGGCGGGTCCCCGGGGGTCCTGGGGCGCCGCTCATCTGCGCGACAGGCTCTGGGCGTGACGGTGGTGAGACAGCCGGGCCGCAGAGGAGACAAAGACTGCAGTCTGCAGCCGCTGCTGTTCCTGCAGGTGACACAGCCGTCCGTCTTAATCAACTGCCACCATCGCAAACAGAGGCTGGAGCTGTCGCTGTTCGACCTCACCCTGAAGGGAGTCGCCACCAACTACACAAGTCTGGGTGAGTGACGCTTCTCACGCCACGCTACAGATACAGCAGGGCTCAATGCTAAGGATTTTTTCTACTGGCCCAATCAATGCCAATACAGCGGTGGCCAAAATGATCAGAACACTAGTATTTTCAGCAGCTAAAAATGGTTTGAAGTCAGTTTTTTCTATCTTTTGCTGTAGTGTGTCAGTAGGAAATATCAGTTTACATTTCATGAAGAAACAGAACAAACTGAGAGAGACTAAATCCAGAAGAACTGTGTCTCCAAGATGCTTCAAGAAACCTCCTGCAAAGCTACAATACTGTTAACAGTTTTAGGCACTTGTGTAAAAATGCTGTAAAATGAGTATGCTCTCAAAAATAATGTCATGTATAGGTTTTCTTGATCAATGACCTTCTGTTAACTAAATGAAATCAACATGTGTTGTGAGCATGCTTTGTGTTTAAAGCAGCTCTTGTCCTCGGTGCTCTTGAGCAGAGTTTCTCAGGAGCTTTCAGGAGGTTTCTTGAAGCGTCTTGGAGACACAGTTCTTCTGGATTTAGTCTCAGTTTGTTCTGTTTCTTCATATCATTCCAGACAGACTGATGATGATCAGATCAGATCTCAAACATCTCACTGGATTATTACAATTAATGGCTAAATGAATGTTTGGAGATGTAAACTGATATTTCCTACTGACACACTACAGCAGAAGATAGAAATAACTGACTTCTTTTATTCTAATAAATAAGCTTATGACACCAAAACTTTAGATACCATTTACATTTTACCATTCTTAATTCCGATTTCGATACCACAGCAAAAACTACTAGCCCAACAAATATAAAATTCAAACATTAAAAAAGACAAGTGAAAACAGTCAGTAAATAAGAACAAATGAACAAATTACAAGCAATAGCACATACGATACAAATGAAATAATGTTTTAGGAAATACAGACGGGCTGAATGAGATGCAGATTCCAGCAGGTGGCGCTTATGGAACAGCAGTAATACAGCGTTTCCTTGGTTACCGCTGTAAACAAAGCAGGACAGCACTTATTAACTACTTTAAATGCATTGTTCAGAGGAAAGATGAATAATGTCCCGAGCGTCTTTCATCGGGCAGTCCGTGTAGTCCAGCCCTGCACAGATATAACTCATCGCCAACCTCTGTGTCCGTCTCTCTCGCAGACGCAGGGAAGTCTCTCCCAGAGGCGCTAGACTACAGTGTGTTTTGGCTGCAGACGGTGGCAGGAGAGGCCAACAGCCGGACAGGTATCCCCCCCCCGCTGCTGTCCGTGTCCGTCAGAGACTTTCTCACTGGACCAGGTGAGTTCAGAGACACCAACAACACTGGAGCCCATCCACCAGGGGCGGCGCTTGGGGTTTTTATTACTATGTCCGGTACGCATCATCACAGAGTTTTCCTGCGCATTGAAATCATTTCTAGAACCGCAGATTAGCTCTCTACACGTAAAACAGTGTCTACTTACTTTGTCTTTCACTCCTGACAAGAGCTGCCCGCTGAGGCTCGATCTTCTGATAGACATGTAAACTGGCCAGCCATCGAGAAAGCGTTAGAGCAGCTGCTTCAGGGATCACTATCTACCCATTTTGCTATTTTTCAAATGAGGTTATTTGTTACTGAGCACTGTCACTATGAAGAATCTAATATAGATATTCAATCAGAACTATGCAGTCTTGCATGGCACACAGACACATTTAGAGCGATTATATGAACGGTTTGGTCTGTGGCAGATTTTCTTCATGTCAGGACAAAATTCAATGAACAAGAAAAAAGATATTGATATTCTTCAAATATCTTCTTGTATGTTCCAAAGAAGTCAGTCAGTAATGTGTGTGTTGTGGTAGTTAGTGTGTGTTAAACGGCAACAAATTGGGAATGTCATATTTCTGAACAGCGTGCTTCAGTCAGACAATTGAGAGGAAGATAGTCAAACCAAAAATTATTCAGACACCAGATATAATTTTTTATATTTTTTTACTAGTGTGTGTAGGACACTATAGTTCATTTGTGTACGTGAGGATAGCTAAATAAAGTTAACTGTGACACATTATACCCAAAAATTCTTCATACAGTGGACTAGCAGTAAAATTTATCAAAATGATTCAGACGCTTTGACCTGAGCATGTTTTGCTGAAGTGTTTTTTCTTTAATTGCTAATGTGACCTGAACAGACTGAACAGAATGAAGCACTGCTTGGTGATTGGTCGAGCTAAACTGGTATTATCTAATTGTGTTCTTAAATTTAACAGCTGACAGCTATTCAACCCAATCCATTACATACCTTTCTATCAAAGTTATCTGACTTTATCAAGATCAATTTGTTCTGACAGTTTAACTCTGTTCTCATATTTTATTACCATTTTCTAAACTATAGCGAATAAACTGATATAATGTGAGAAATGTTGAAGCTGTCTGAATACGTTTTGGTTTGACTGTATAGCTGTCAGCACTGCAAGCAGATACACACCTGTGTGTGTGTGTGAGAGAGAGTGTGTGTGAGAGTGTGTGAGTGTAAGAGTGCGTGTGAGTGTAAAAGTGTTTGTGTTTGTGTGTGTGTGTGAGAGAGAGAGAGTGTGTGAGTGTAAGAGTGCGTGTGAGTGTAAAAGTGTTTGTGTTTGTGTGTGTGTGTGTATGAGAGTGTGTGTGTGTGTGTGTGAGAGAGAGTGTGTGTGAGAGTGTGTGAGTGTAAGAGTGCGTGTGAGTGTAAAAGTGTTTGTGTTTGTGTGTGTGTGTGTATGAGAGTGTGTGTGTGTGTGTGTGAGAGAGAGTGTGTGTGAGAGTGTGTGAGTGTAAGAGTGTTTGTGTGTGTGTGAGTGCGAGTGTGAAAAGTGTGTGTGTGTGAAAAGTGTGTGTGTGTGTGTGTGAGAGAGTGTGTGTGTGTGTGTGCTTGAAACTAACCACACCTATCTCTCTCTCTCTCTCTCTCTCTCTCTCTCTGTGTGTCTGTGTGTCAGAGTTGAAGGTGGACATCAGTCGGCCGGTGAGAGTCAGTCCCACCCTGGCTAAGCTTGAGCAGGCAAAGGTCTTCTGGAAGAGACTCTTTCCTGAGCGGGAGGGCGAGGCACAGCCCAGAACCCCCGCAGGCTCCACCCCCCGCTACAGCTCTGCCCCGCCCACAGCCGACCTACTGCTGTGCTCTCTGCAGTCGCTCGTCCCCTTCCACAAGATCTCGCTGCGCACGGTGCAGATGGTGGTCGGTGTGGAGATGGAGGCGCATGCGGCGCGGCCCAGTCTGACGCTGTCTGTGTCGGCCATGACGGGTGCGCTGACGCTGAAGAATGCCACCAAACCCGCAGGTGCGTCACATACACGCATGTCCTATGCCCAGTGATTCATGTGCTGTGTGTGTTAGGGCTGGGAAAATAATTCGATGCATGGTGAATGGAGAAATGATTCTGAGATTTTCCGAATGCATGGTGATTGTTTCTGGAGTGGATTCTGAGCTTAGTTTTGAACAGCAGGTGGCGCTGCATGCTTCAGAAACAACCGTGCTCTGCTCGTTTCCAAATCCTTACACACTTGAACCTAAAATAATCATTCATAAGATTGGACAAGGTTGAAGTGAATTACAAGAGTGTTCACAGTGGGCTGTGTTTACATTAATCTGACGTCATAAAAGCATTCTGAGCCGAGGTGAGATTACAGACTCAGTGCTCTTCAGCGCTCTTCTTCATCAGCATTTGAGTGTGTGGATAAACACTAGAGTAGAGCGCCATCTGCTGTTAAAATATAAGCTCAGAATCCAGTCCAGAGAGAATCGCCATGCATTCAGAAGATCTCAGAATCCATCCATTTATCATCGCAGGCCAAGTGTGTGTGTGTGTTTCTCTTGATTGGGCCTTTAATCCAGCTCCCTTCTTACCCACAATGCACTGCAGCAGATAATCAGAACGTTTATTTTATTTATGCCGCCCGGAAATTCAGTTAATCCCCCTGAGCCTTTAACAGGGCTGAGCAGATCCACAGGAAGTGGGTTCCCATCCGTCCTCCGTCCCGCGGGGCAGCAGGAGACTCGGAACAGAGTCACAATGTCCTGGTTTAGGCCTGAGAGGAGCCTCTCCCATGATGCAGTGCTGTGAGAGCTTACCAGGCCCATATGAAGATGATGTTGCCAGGGGGCCTGGAGAAGACTTAAAATTACTTAAAATAATAAGCTCAAACAGCTAAAACTCAATGATATTTTTTATTTTAATTCACCCCCCCAACAACTGTCTGTTGTTTCAGAAGAACCAGGATTCTTAAGCCTCATTTTAAAACTGATTTCTTGGCCTGGAAAAGTCATGGAAATTCTGAAAATGCAGTGGCCAATTTTAGAATTAATGAATAAAATATTATAAAACTCTTAATATTATTCTAAAATATTAAAATATATCAGTAGAAATTTTGATTGCACTTTATTTTAAGGTGTCCTTGTTACAGTGTACTTATAAATTAAAGGTGTGGTTGACTGGTTTGTTTCTAGGCTTTATTGTGTTTATGGGGAGCAGTCTAACATGTTAATGCTTCGTTTTTTTTAAAAACGCATTATTTTCACATAATTTACCTTTATTCCACACTCTGTCCCTTCTCTGATAAATGGTCTGACCATTTCCTGCTTTTATGAAGCCATTTTTAGCTATTTTTATTTGCGATGGGCTCTGATTGGTTAGCTGGTCCAATGTGTTGTGATTGGCTAAACCGCCTCTAGTGTGCATCTGAACGTCCCGCCCCTCAGCTCCGGTTGAATTGTAAATAATGGTGTCTTCTTTATTGCTAATCAATTTAAGCCCGATTGAGACGCAGAGGATATTAGTGAAGAGGATCACACAGAACCTGTGCAAGCACGGCTCTTAATGGTATGTTTTTTTGTTTGTTGTTGTTTCATACTTTTAGATGCGCTGTTATTTGTAAATGCTACTATGTTAGCTTTTAATATACAGTTTTATTGTAATTAAAGCTTTAATACAGTACGGCAACTGCACACACGTCTGTGTATATAACGCTTCTCATAGCTATGTGAAAATAAGTGTATTAACTGAGCTGATGATCTGAATGATAGAGATGCAGAGCAGAGGACACGAGGAACATGATTAAGAACTGCTGCTTTAGAACATTGATTTTTAAACCTTGTGAATCCATTAGAATCGTTAGAAGACAAAATCACGATTCATATACAGTGGGGGGAAATTTTTTTTTGATTCCCTGCTGATTTTGTACATTTTCCCACTGACAAAGAAATTATCAAGCTATAATTTTAATGGTAGGTTTATTTGAACAGTGAGAGACAGAATAACAACAAAATCCAGAGCAATTTGTCAAAAAAGTATTTGATCCCCTATCAATCAGCAAGATTTCTGGCTCCCAGGTGTCTTTTATACAGGTAAGGAGCTGAGATTAGGAGCACTCTCTTAAAGAGAGTCTCAGCTTGTTACCTGTATAAAAGACACCTGTCCACAGAAGCAATCAATCAATCAGATTCCAAACTCTCCACCATGGCCAAGACCAAAAAAACTGTCCAAGGATGTCAGGGACAAGATTGTAGACCAACACAAGGCTGGAATGGGCTACAAGACCATCGCCAAGCAGCTTGGTGAGAAGGTGACAACAGCTGGTGCGATTATTCTCAAATGGAAGAAACACAAAATAACTATCATGGGCTCCATGGAAGATCTCACCTCGTAGAGTTTCAATGATCATGAGAACGGTGAGGAATCAGCCCAGAACTACACGGGAGGATCTTGTCAATGATCTCAAGGCAGCTGGGACCATAGCCACCAAGAAAACAATTGGTAACACACTACGCCGTGAAGGACTGAAATCCTGGAGCGCCCGCAAGGTCCCCCTGCTCAAGAAAGCACATGTACAGCCCGTCTGAAGTTTGCCAATGATTCAGAGGAGAACTGGGTGAAAGTGTTGTGGTCGGATGAGACCAAAATCCAGCTCTTTGGCATCAACTCAACTCGCCGTGTTTGGAAGAGGAGGAATGCTGCCTATGACCCCAAGAACACCATCCCCACCGTCAAACATGGAAGTGGAAACATTATGCTTTGGGGGTGTTTTTCTGCTTCGTGGACAGGACAACTGCACCGCATCAAAGGGACGAAGGATGGGGCCGTGTACCATCAGGGCCAGGGCATTGAAAATGGGTTGTGAAAACACACGGCCAAGGCAACAAAGGAGTGGCTCAAGATAAAGCACATTAAGGTCCTGGAGTGGCCTAGCCAGTCTCCAGACCTTAATCCCATAGAAAATCTGTGGAGGGAGCTTAAGGTTCGAGTTGCCAAACGTCAGCCTTGAAACCTTAATGACTTGGAGAGGATCTGCAAAGAGGAGTGGGACAAAATCCCTCCTGAGATGTGTGTAAACCTGGTGGCCAACTACAAGAAACGTCTGACCTCTGTGATTGCCAACAAGGGTTTTGCCACCAAGTACTAAGTCATGTTTTGCGAAGGGGTAAAATACTTATTTCACTCATTAAAATGCGAATCAATCTATAACTTTTTTGAAATGCGTTTTTCTGGATTTTTTTGTTGTTGTTGTTTTGTCTCTCACTGTTCAAATAAACCTACCATTATAATTATAGACTGATCATTACTTTGTCAGTGGGCAAACGTACAACATCAGCAGGGGATCAAATAATTTTTTTCCCCACTGTATGAATAGATTTTTATGTGCACCCCTAGTTTTCTCTTCCTCTTCTCTAAAGCAGCGCAGCATGGCCCCACCCCTGGGGAACACGCAGCAAAGTTTATCTGGGTTCGTCTCAAACCCGGGAAGTAGCACTTCGTAGTCCATACAAGCTGTTTTTGTTGGCATTAAACTTCCAGAATTTTAAAAGACGATGTCACCGTTTACATTGAACTTTCAGCTTCGTTACTTTGCAGATATTGTTTATGCTCAAACAGCAACATTACACACTAACTAACGTTAAAAAAGTGAAATTGCAATCAACCACCCCTTTAAGTACTGCATCATATTAATTAACTACATGTATTTACTATATGGTTAAGATTGGGGTTTGGCTTAGGCTTACTTGCATGTAATCAGGGGCGTAGTTTGTGGAGGGGTGGGGGGGAGGTAACCCCCCCCCCCCCCCCCCCCCAATAACCAAAACTAGCAAGTACAACCCCCCCAATACTTATACCACGGTTAATGGAAACCTAGAATCAAGTTATTTATTAATTGTTTGAATCGCGCCTTTGGCGCTTTTAGAAGTGCTCACCTCATGTACGAACTGAACGGAGCGCTTATCAGCACAACATGACTGAAGCGCAGTTCTTTTAATTGTGCACGAGTGGCGCACGAATCACTCTGTACTCTGTGCGCGTTCACCAGCGTGCGCAAGAAGTGTGAGAAGATTTGCGTGAGCCATTCCTATCGCGAAACTGATGGTAAAATATGCAATCTATTTGAATTCTATTGACAAACTGACAGTTTAAAATGCTATGGAGAAAGTCGAACATTATCTAAAAAAAGGCACAAACTAAAAAGACTGATGAAAAGAGGGATAATCTTGCACCAGAACTAACATAGAGATCGACCGATATATCGATTTACGGATATTTTCCCGATATTTAAGCATTTTCCCATAATCGGATATCGGTTTTGTAATATCGGATTCACTGATAAACTTCATCTTGTGGACGTTTTGAGAATTGCGCGCAGGATCGCAATTGCAGCGCATCTGAGGGGAGACGAGACAACAACAACGGCGTGCAGGTACTTGATTTGCTGTAGTTAGTAAACTATTTAATATTACAGTCATTAATGCACAAATTAGATGCATTACATAAATGCCTGATATATAGTTTATGCAACTTGGCTCTAAGAAATATGATAAATAAGATACTCTGTCAAGCCCTGTCCCTATAAAGATATAACTTTGCCTGAAATAACACAGCCATGAATTAGAGCATGTTGGAAATAAAAGCATTGAATGTAATTCTCTCTCTGTTGTCTATATGCTCATCATTAGTCTCGTGAAGCCGCTTTCATATTGCAGTTCACTCAGCGGTTGATGCTCAAGAAATGCTCAGCACGGCCACCGCATGTAACTTTTAACAAGATTCACTTTTTTGAAGCACCCTAAATTGTATTAACACTTACTATATAACCATTATTTCGTTTATAAACATCTAAATTAATACAACTCTATGGAAATTCTCTGCAATTGATGGCAGTTTGAGTAGCCTATAGTTCTGTGTAAATGCACAGATAAACCGCGCTGTCAGCAGCATAATTTAGAGCATGCCAGCTGAGAAATGCAATAAAATACAATGCTGGTTATATTCCAATATTCCAGAGAATATTATTCTGTGAATTAACATTATCCAGTGAATTATTCTTCACAAGTTGATATGACTCCTGTCCCTTATTTATTTTCTCCATTTGAAAACATTAGACATTCTACGTTTATTTTGCTTACTGCTAATATTAGTGTTGCTGCTAAAGCTTTTTATAAATAAAATGTTTTTTATTATTGTAATACGAAGATTAAATTTAACATGACAGGGCTCTAGACTGCGACCAAAATGGTAATTTTTTGCGCATTTGTACGAGTGCCTGGTCTGCGCTGCTCCAAAGCGTCTGCTTCATACAGCGCGAGCACATTATAGCAGGAGTCAGATTTCACTGATCACGTGAAGAGAGGTGCTTTCAGCGCGAGCGCTTCGTAGGTAGAGCCTGGTTTATACTCGCCGTGTCAGCACGAGCGTGAAGGTGCGCGTCACGGATGGAGCGCAACGGAGGATTTTGTTTTCAAACTAAAGTAAAAGACCGCTTCTTAAACCAGAGAAGGTGAACGTGCTGGTGTTCTTGTAGAAAAAAAATGCAAGTCCTGTCAGCTACAGCCAGTTTAGTTTTACTTTTCTTTTTGTTTTCATTTTGAGAAGCTTATTATCTTTGCTGTTTACCTCACGTTACGCTATGGAGGCTTTCCTTAATTAAAAAAAAATATATATTAATATTTGTTTGCTTCCTCAGGGTTTGCTAAACATTCTGTAATATACTCTGTATATAAGACAGCATGTGATGTGTTCTGTGCCATGCCTCGTCTTATTCGTTTTTGTTAATAAATGTTATGTAAGCTAGTTTGTCATTGTCAACGTACTGTTTTATTGTTGTTGTGCTTTTTAATTAAGAATAACAATGAATCCATCTTTTGTTTTAGTCTTAAAAAGTGAAAGGTGTATAGATATAAGCAAAACAGACAATGATCTTTTCTTGTAAAATGTGAAACCAAGATCGCGAATTTGAAAGTGAAAGCGCACGAAAAAGGAATTCCTGTTCACAAAATATAAATCACAAATAATATCGATGAAAAAGGATTAAATGTTGAACACTTTCGTTACCATATAACTATAAACTATGATAAAAGTTCATCAGCATGCATTGATTAATCAAATGTTCAAATGTGCAAAAACAAAAAACTAATTGCAACCAAATTATGTGCTCGTGAGACCAACTGAGAAAGTTAGTCGCAAAAGTGAGATCAGTGGGAAGAATGAGTCTAGAGCCCTGCATGAAAGACTGCTAATTCTCCAAAATAAATTTAAGATGACTGAAAGGAGGAAAAAACAAAGTGAAGTATGGACTTACTTCACGCAGTCATTTATTTACTTTCTAACAGTAAATAAATATCGGTTCTGCATATCGGTTATCGGGCACATAAACATGCAAATAATTGGTATCGGTTATAAAAAATCAATATCGGTCGATCACTATTAATATTAAAATATTTTTAAACCACTCATGACATTTACTATAATTTAAGTGAAGTGAAGTGACATACGGCAAGCAGTTGGGGGTTCGGTGTCTTGCTCAAGGGCACCTCAGTCGTGGTATTGAGGGTGGAGAGAGCGCTGGACATTCACTCCCTCCACCTACAATCCCTGCCGGCCCGAGACTCGAACCCACAACCTTTGGATCACGAGTCCGACTCTCTAACCATTAGGCCACGACTTCCCTATATTATATTACATATTACAACTGTGGCATGTTGTAGCTATTGTTTCTAAAGACTGTTGTTTCTCATAAAGAATGCAATATAAATTAATAAAAAAATTAATTATCTGCCTGGTAATGATTAATATTATAACAAATTAAGAACTATGTTAAGAACTATGGTACTTTTTCATAAGAGCAAGTAAGTCAGAATGAGTGATGGAAAAACCTGGCATTCAGATATTCCAATGATGGCATAGATTAAATCATTAACAGCCATATGAACTGTTAAGGAGTAAGAAATAAACAATATCAGTATAATAAAATGTTAAGTTAGATTGACTTCTCATGGCGTGTTGAATTAGAACATTCTGTCAAACTATAAGTGTCTATATTATATAAAATACATGATATATCCAGTAATTGTTAGCTAGCCTATTACTTTATTGCAGTTATTTGCATTTGTGGTGGATAGCACAAAAGACCATTTTACAAAAATAAAAATTTAAACTAACAAACAAATAAATAAACCTTAAGAGGGAGCATGACCCGGGGTCCACTTCAACCCCCCCCCCCCCCCAATGTTCAAACCAAAACTACACCCTTGCAAGTAATTATGCATAATTTATTATCATTATAATAGTAAGTACATGTAACATGTAACAAGGACACCTTAAAATAAAGTGTTACCAAAATTTTGAGTAATTGTTTTCTTCCCATTTTTAAATAAATTGAGTAAAAAATATTTTCAAATGTTCAGTTAAGTCAGGAAACACTGGAAAGTCCTGCAGATTGACTATCGGTGATGTAGATCACATGACCGCCAGTACTGAGGAGTGACTCGGTGTGTGTTTCTCTCTCTCTGCGATGGGCCTGGTCTCCACGAGCTCATGAGCGCAGCGCCCATCTGCTCCACAGATGCTGTCATACAGCTTCTCCAGATAAACTGATTGTTGAGAATTTTAATTAAAACCTCAACAATTTGCACTTGTTTACTGGATTGAACATAACTGCAGAATGAGACATGCGTCCGGCCTCGAGCCAGATGGACTCTCTCTGTGGCCTGCAGTTTGATGTGCCTTTATTAAACACAGTCGAAACGGAGTTTGGCCAAATGCTGGTAAACAGCAGGCGAGGACATGAGCGTTTGTGTGGAAATAACAGAGCACTGTGAGTTTCTGCAGTCCTGCATGTGTGTGTGTGTGTGTGTGTGTGTGTGTGCAGAGGTGAGATGTGTTCTCTCTCACTTTTGTGAAAGTTTGCTTACTAAAGAAGTGTTTACAAACTCCGTGTGGATGCTGCATATTGTTGCTCTTCTGGGATGGAGAGTAACGCATGTAAATCAAGTGAATGTGTGACGCAGGAATATGTCAAGTCACATTTATTTCTGTAGTGCTTTATACAGATTGATTCAAAGCAGCTTCACAGTGATGAACAGGAAAATTACAGGAAAAACAGAGAAGTGTTAATGTTGTGAAATTCATCAGTTATGAAACTAATTCAGTTTCAGCTGCAAAGCAGCTCTACAGAAGACAGAGTCATTATCAACTCAGTTCAGTGTTGATTCAGTTCAGTTCAATAAAAGCGTCGATTGTGCAGTTATTGTTAGTGTCATGTGTTGATTGGAGGGGTTAATTAAATTTCATTAATCCATCCAGCTCAGTTCAGTTCAGGTTTTATTCTTATCAGATAGTGTCATTGCCGTCAAATCAATAATAATACTGAATGTCAGTTGCTTCATATCATAGTATAATGGCCTTCATACTAGTCTTTATTCATTCATATTACTAATAGTGCTGTTGTAAACTAATGCAGATCACGAGTGTGTGTGTGTCATACCTGTCAACCCTCCTGTGTCTGAACTCCGAAGTCCGAACGTTATCAGGAAAACTATTCCAGAGTTTGGGAGCCAAATGTGAAAAAGCTCTACCTCCTTTAGTGGACTTTGTTATCCTAGGAACTACCAAAAGTTCAGAGTTTTGTGACCTTAGGGAGCGGGTTGGATTGTAGCGTGATAGAAGACTAGTTAGGTACGCAGGAGCTAAACCATTTAGGGCCTTATAGGTAAGTAATAATATTTTGTATGTCAAGTCAATATCATTTGTATAGCGCTTTTAAAAATGCAAATTGTGTCAAAGCAGCTTTACATCGGCTTGATATAAAGCTGGGTGGCTTTATATCAGCTTTACAGTATTTAGACGGAGAAATAGTTTGTCGAAAAAGTGTCATTCTCCTCTTGCCAGACAAAATCAGCAGTTTAAATCTTGGCTACAGCAGAATCAGATTGTGCAAAGGTCTCATCTGGTTCCTGTGGTCTTGTCCCGATGGCCGTCTTGGAGACAGGGTCTTCACTGGGGATCAGTCTCTGGGGTCATCTAGGTGTCCTGGCTGTAGAGGTCATCTCTAGGTGCTGATCCACCATCTGATCTGGATACAGTCTGGATCTGGGTGGCTACGGTCACCTCGGAATAAGAAAGAAACAGACTAATATTAGCGTAGATGCCATTCTTCTAACGATGTAACAAGTACATCAGGTGTTTTGGGAAGTGTTCCCGGTTCCGCTTGATCCTAATTAATGCAGCCTAACAATCCTTTAACGGATCTGAATTATAGAAATGTGATAGTGTATTATGTGTAAGCCAGGTTAAAGAGATGGGTCTTTAATCTAGATTTAAACTGACAGAGTGTGTCTGTCTCCTGAACAGTGTTAGGTAGATTGTTCCAGAGTTTGGGAGCTAAATAGGAAAACGATCTCCCGCCCGCAGTTGATTTTGATATTCTAGGTATTATCAAATGGCCAGAGTTTTGAGAACACAGCAGACGTGAAGGACTATAATGTGATAAGAGCTCGCTCAGGTACTGAGGTGCCAAACCATTCAGGGCTTTATAGGTAATTAGCAAGATCTTAAAATGTATACAATGTTTAATAGGGAGCCAGTGCAGTGTTGACAGAACCGGGCTAATGTGGTCATACTTCCTGGTTCTAGTAAGAACTCTAGCTGATGTATTTTGAACCAGCTGGAGTTTGTTTATTAAATGTGCAGAGCAACCACCCAATAAAGCATTACAATAATCTAACCTCGAGGTCATGAATGCATGAATTAATGTTTCTGCATTTGACATTGAGAGCATAGGTCGTAATTTAGATATATTTTTAAGATGGAAAAATGCAGTTTTACAAATGCTAGAAACATGCTTTTTGAAGGAAAGATTGCTATCAAAAAGTACGCCTAGGTTCCTAACTGATGACAAAGAATTTAGAGAAACAGTCATCAAGTATTAGACCGTGATCTAGGTTATTACATGCAAAAGTATTTGGTCCAATAATTAACACCTCTGTTTTTTCAGAATTTAGCAGTAAGAAATTGCTAGTCATTCAGTTTTTGATATCAACTATACATTCCGTTAGTTTTGCAAATTGGTAAGTTTCATCAGGTCGCGAAGAAATATAGAGCTGGGTATCATCAGCATAACAGTGAAAGCTTACACCATGTTTCCTAATGATATCTCCCAAGGGTAACATGTAAAGCGTGAAAAGTAACGGCCCTAGTACTGAGCCTTGAGGTACTCCATACTGCACTTGTGATTGGTTTGATACCTCTTCATTTACTGTTACGAACTGATGGCGGTCAGATAAGTACGATTTGAACCATGCCAGTGCACTTCCTCTAATGCCAACATAATTTTCGGTCCCACTTTATATTAGGTGGCCTTAACTACTATGTACTTACATTTAAATTAATCATTTGGTACAATGCACTTATTGTGTACATACATGTTTTTACATTGTACTTATGTTAAAAAAAAAACTATATGTAATTACATCTGTAATTCATTTCTGTAATTACATTTATAATTACACTGTTGACCCATCACTTACACCTTAACCCACCCTTAAACCTACCCAGACCACCAAACCTGTCCCTAACCTCACCCATATCCCACCTCAATAGCAGCAGACATGTTTTGCAATACAATATGACCACAATAAGTACATTGTACTAATTTTTGATGTAAGTACATAGTAGTTAAGGCAACCTAATATAAAGTGTGACCTAATTTTCTAGTCTATTTAAAAGAATGTTGTGGTCTATAGTGTCAAACGCGGCGCTAAGATCCAGTAGCACTAACAGAGAGATACAACCACGATCAGATGATAAAAGCAGGTCGTTTGTAACTCTAATGAGAGCAGTCTCCAGTACTATGATATGGTCTTAAACCTGACTGGAAATCCTCACATATATCATTTTTCTCTAAGAAGGAACATAGTTGTGATGATACTACCTTTTCTAATATCTTTGACAGAAAAGGGAGATTCGAGATCGGTCTACAATTAATTAATTATTTGCGGTCAAGTTGTGTTTTTTTTAATGAGAGGCTTAATAACAGCCAGTTTGAAGGTTTTTGGGACATATCCTAATGACTATGATGAGTTAATTATATTCAGAAGAGGATCAATTACTTCTGGAAGCACCTCTTTTAGGAGCTTTATGCAATTCTTTATTTCCAATAGAAGAGAATGAGTGGAATTGTTCCTCGGGATCTATAGTGCACTATCTGATGCGATACTGTGGCTGACAGCTGCATGGTTACAGTTTTATCTCTAATAGTTTCGATCTTGGAGGTAAAGTAGTTCATAAAGTCATTACTACTGTGCTGCTGATGTTAAATTTTTTGTTAATTTAGCCACTGTATTAACTAAATACTTGGGGTTGTGTTTGTTTTCTTCTAAAAGAGACGTAAAGTAAGCAGATCTAGCAGTTTTTAATGCTTTTCTGTAGGATAGGGTACTTTGTCTATAAATGCTGATCCCAACGAATCTTTCATTATCAACATGGATATTAAAATCACCAGCAATTAGGACTTTATCTGCAGCCAGCACTACCTCAGATAGAAAATCAGCAAATTCTTTAATAAAGTCTGTATGGTGCCCTGGTGGCCTGTATACAGTAGCCAGTACAAACATCACAGGGGATTTATCATTAACACTTGTTTCTCTGGATAATGTTATATGAAGCACCATTACTTCGAACGAATTATACTTGAAACCCGACCTCTGAGAAATACTGAAAATATTGCTATAAATTGTAGCAACACCTCCCCCTTTACCTTTTGGACGCGGTTCATGTTTGTAACTGTAATCTTGGGGGTAGACTCGTTTAAAGTAATGTAGTCATCTGGTTTTAGCCAGGTTTCTGTCAATCAAAGCACATCTAGTTTATGGTCAGTGATCATATCATTTATAAAAAGTGCTTTTGTAGAAAGGGATCTAATATTCAATAAGCCAAGCTTTATCATTTGTTTATCTGTATTATGTCTGTTTTTTTATTTGTTGAACATCAATTAAATTGTTACTCTTACTTTGGTTTGGATGTTTGATTTTGTAAATGATACGGAACTTAATAGGTAGCCAGTGCAGAGACTGTAAAATTGGGGTAATATGATCATATTTTCTTGACCTGGTAAGAACTTTAGCCGCTGCATTTTGGACTATCTGTAGCTTGTTTATTGAAGATGCAGGACAACCAGCTAGCAGTGCATTACAATAGTCCAGTCTAGAGGTCATGAATGCATGAACTAGCTTTTCTGCATCAGAAACAGGTAACATGTCTCGTAGATTGGCAATGTTTCTAAGATGGAAAAATGCTGTTTTTGTAACATTGGAAATATGATTTTCAAAGGACAAGTTGCTGTCTAATATAACACCCAGATTTTTGACTGTAGTGGAAGTAACAGTACATCCGTCTAGATACAAATTGTAATCCAATAGATTCTGTGTGCTGCTTTTTGGTCCAATGGGCCTTTTTCACAGTCTGCGTTCGAAAACCGGAAACTTCGAGTATTTGTGTAAAATAACTTCCACTGTAGCCTGGATGAATGGCAATGCCTGTAGCACGGGGTTATTGTGATTTATTAATGAACAATTCATTATAGATGTTTCATTAAAACATATTAACCACAGTTTTCAATCATTAATCGGGTATGACGAAACGAGGAAAAATGTTCTCATGATATTCCGAAGCATATTTCATGATTTAAATGGGAGCGCAAAGGCATATGTATGCACAATACTTCAGAGACAGACCGGCTTTTTACTTAAAAAATCCAAGAATACCATACAAACATATCACATTAAAGAGCAATAAAATCGGCGTTCAACAAGTGTTTATTATGATAACAGTTGTGAAATAATTAGTCAAAATTAATTAATTAATTAAAAATAAAATTGAAACACTGCATATTCCGAGTATTTCTCCAGCAGTAACATAAGCAGCCGTGGGCAGATTCTCAGTTAACCCTCTGAGCCCGACAAACACGAATACGATAAGATCAATACACCATTCGAGTCTATTTAACAAATGATACCCTACCATATGTCACCCTGGACCACAAAACCAGTCTTAAGTCGCTGGGGTATATTTGTAGCAATAGCCAAAAATACATTGTATGGGTCAAAATGATTGATTTTTATTTTATGCTAAAAATCATTAGGATATTAAGTAAAATGTAGATATTTAGTAAATGTCCTACCGTAAATATATCAAAACTTCATTTTTGATTGTTAATATGCATTGCTAAGAACTTCATTTGAACAATTTTAAAGGAGATTTTCTCAATATTTAGATTTTTTTGCTCCCTCAGATTCCAGATTTTCAAATAGTTGTATCTCAGCCAAATATTGTCCTGTCATAACAAACCATACATCAATGGAAAGATTATTTATTCAGCTTCGGATGATGTATACATCTCAATTTCCAAAAATTCACACTTAAGACTGGTTTTGTGGTCCAGGGTCACATATGTGTAATCTTCCATTTTAATGTGAAACGTGCTCACGTTACTGCTGGAGATGACTGTTTTAATTTTATTTTTAATGTTATTGGTTTTATTATTGCGCCGTGTTTACTATGGTTCTTCTCCATCTTATCTACATAATGCTATTCAATCACTGTGCTCAAACCCGGAGGATATGTCACATTTAAGATGGTAAAACCAGTTATTTTTTAATAATTCTGGGATGAAAAATATGAATATGCTTTCCTGTAGCTCAAATGGTAGAGCATGGCGCTAGCAATGCCAAGATCATGAGTTCGATTCCCAGGGATAGCAAGAGCTGATAAAATGTAAAAACTGTAACTTGAATGCAATGTAAGTCGTTTGGATAAAAGCGTCTGCTAAATGCATAAATGTAAATGTAAATGAATATATTTGAACAACTCCAATTTGATCTAATACGTGATGTAGCCTATCCTATCGGAAAGTAAAGTAAGTGCTTGAAAGCAATATTACTGTTTAATTAGTACAGTCTTTAGTCGTGGTTAATGTTTTATAAGATGTATAAGCTTGTTTGATTTTATTGCTCTTTAATGTGATATGTTTGTATGGTATTCTTGCATTTTTTAAGTAAAAAGCTGGTCTGTCTCTGAAGTATTGTGCATACATATGCCTTTGCGCTCCCATTTAAATCATGAAATATGTGTCGGAATATCATGAGAACATTTTTCCTCGTTTCGTCATACCCGAATAATGATTGAAAACTGTGGTTAACATGTTTTAATAAAACATCTATGATGAATTGTTCATTAATAATTGCCATTCATACATGCTACAGAGGAAGTTATTTTACACTATTATTTAACTACTCGAAGCTTCCGGTTTTCGAACGCGGACTGTGAGAGTGAGTGAGTGTGTTAGTGAGAGTGTGTGTGTGTGAGAGAGAGTGTGAATATGTGTGCACGTGTCAGTGTGCGTGCGCGCGCGTGTGAATGTGTGTGTGCGAGTGAGAGTGTATTAGTGTGTGTGCGTGCGTGTCCTGTGGGACTCCGTGTTGTTATGTGTTATGAAGGGTCAGGCTGCTGCCAGACCAAAGCCACACACTCCTAAATCTCTCCTGTCGTTCACTAAGCTGAAGATGAGCCGCAGATGAGTGTCAGTACCAGATGGAGACGTGTCCATGGATGATGCAGATGCACGTGAAGAACAGCGCAGCACTTAAAACACGCAAACACATGATGCCTGACCGATTGTGCTCAATGGCTGCAGAGTTTAAGCCCTCCCAGCAGTCAGTCCATCATCACAGTCCACTTCAGAGCTAACACTGATGTGATTTCTATCTGATCTCTCTCTCTAGATGGTTTTAAAGAGGTCTGTCTGTCGGTTCAGTGTGAGGACGTGTTGCTGCGGACGTGTCTGAAGGACAGAAGTGCAGTGTTTGTGGGTCCGTTCTCCTGTAGTGCTGATCTGGAGGCTCATTGGTGCAGACACAGCGGAAGCTCCGCCCCTGACTCACCTGGACCGCCGAGAGTGTTGATTGACATGAAGGGAGGCCTGCTGCAGGTAAGATGCCAAACACCGCTGCTGCTTCTGTTTCTTACTCTCTCCACACGTGTGATGTATGTGTTTTTTTGGCTGCATGTGTCTCTCTCTCCACGTGTGTGTCCGTATAGCGCTTCATGTGCAGCCACTGAACACACAGAAATCCCCTAATGTTCCTGTTCAATCTGTTAGTCAGAGACACACGGACTCATTCTGAGTCAGAGATTCCAGGCCACACACACACACACACAGAGAGAGAGACGATTCACCAGCCTTGAGACATTTGATTCCCTATTGATGCGACTGTTTTGCATTAAATGCAGCCAGAGTGTCAATCATGGAGCAGTTTGGGTAGAAATTAGAGGTCGTCCGATTTTACCGATATCTAGGGTGGATCACACTGGCCGATACCGATTAATCAACTGATTTTTTTATAATGGATATTGAACAAAAACTAAAATAGTGCTATACAGTTTTTTTTTAATTGTACTATGTAAATGAATAAAAAATATTTTACATTTACATTTAGTCATTTGGCAGACGCTTTTATCCAAAGCGACTTACAATTGGGGAATACAAAAAGCGATTCATCTTGAAGAGGCAATCAGACAGAGGAAGTGCTCGTAACACCAAGTCTCAGTCATTGTTCAAATAAGTACAAGCGGAGAGAAAGATAGAGGGAAAGAGTTTTTTTTGAGTTTAGGATGAAGTCAAGTACTGCCGAAAGAGATGAGTTTTCAGTTGTTGCTTGAAGATTGCCAGGGATCCGGCGTTCCGGATAGGGGTGGGAAGATTATTCCACCAGCCAGGAATGGTGGACGAGAATGTTCTGGAGAGTGATTTTGAGCCTCTCTGTGATGGTACCACAAGGCGTCGCTCACTAGCAGATCTCAGACTTCTGGAGGGGATGTAGGTTCGTAATAGTGAGTGGAAGTAGGAGGGTGCTGAGCCTGTGGTAGTTCTGTACGCAAGCAACTTGATGCGAGCTGCCACTGGTAGCCAGTGCAAGGAGATGAATAGGGGTGTAACATGCGCTCTTTTGGGCTCGTTGAAGATCAGTCGTACCGCTGCATTCTGAATCATTTGTAGAGGTTTGATTGTGTTTGATGGCAGACCAGCCAGAAGAGCATTGCAGTAGTCCAGTCTAGAAACGACAAGGGTCTGGACAAGAAGTTGTGCAGCATGCTCTGTCAGAAAGGGCCTGATCTTTCTGATGTTGTGTAGTGCAAACCTGCAGGAACGAGCAGTCTTTGCAATGTGCTCTTTGAAGGTCAGCTGGTCATCAAAGATTACACCAAGATTTCTGACCGAAGTTGATGAGGTAATCATTGATGAGCCTAACTGAATCGTGAAGTCATGCTGTAGAGTCGGAGTGGCAGGGAAGACCAGAAGTTCCGTCTTTGCCAGGTTGAGCTGTAGGTGATGTTCTTTCATCCATGCCGAGATGTCCGCCAGGCAGCCTGAGATCTGTGCAGCTACCGTTGGGTCATCTGGTTGAAAAGAGAGATAGAGCTGTGTGTCATCGGTGTAGCAGTGATAGGAGAAGCCATGTGCATGTATGATGGGACCCAGCGATGTAGTGTATGTGGAGAAGAGGAGGGGTCCAAGAACCGATCCCTGAGGAACTCCAGTGACCAGTTGATGTGGTTTGGATACCTCCCCTCCCCAGGCCACCCTGAAGGATCTACCGGTGAGATAGGATTCAAACCAGCGAAGTGGAATCCCAGTGATGCCCAGTGATGAGAGGGTAGACAGGAGAATCTGATGATTGACAGTGTCAAAAGCAGCAGAAAGATCCAGCAGAATGAGGACTGACGATTTGGAATCAGCCTTTGCAGTTCGCAGGGCTTCAGTGACTGAGAGTAGCGCAGTCTCTGTTGAATGGCCACTCCTGAAACCTGACTGTTTAGCATCCAGTTTGTTGTACTGTGAAAGAAACTGTGAGCTGGTTGAAGACAACTCGTTCGAGTGTTTTCCCTACGAATGGAAGGAGAGAGACAGGTCTGTAGTTATCTAAAAGAGAAGCATTTAATGTAGGTTTTTTGATCAGTGGGGTTACCTGAGCCTGCTTGAATGCTGTGGGGAAGACGCCTGTGAGGAGAGATGTGTTGATAACACTGGTGTCAAAAGTATTCACATTCATTACTCAAGTAGAAGTATAGATACTAGGGTTTAAAAAGACTTCTGTAGAAGTTGAAGTATCAACTCAAGTTTTTTACTCAAGTAAAAGTGTAAAAGTTCTGGTTTCAAAACTACTTAAAGTATAAAAGTAAAAGTAATGGAAGGAAAAACAAATGCCATTAAGGACAAAAGCTTAGGCCGCGGCACAGGGGCCTATTGTGCACTACCCCACCTCCTCAAAAAAACATTTTTCTAGAGGCCATAATGACTATAATGTTATATTAAAATGTTAATGTTGAAAAATGTGGGATGCACTAGGCTACCTGTTTCAGCCGGATATGTGCCCACTGAAAATGAACGCATTTTAGTACAATGCAAATACATTAAAAAACCATATATGTGTACTACTGAGCATTAACGTGTTTCATGGAGCGGAAGATATGATGAGTAGTTGCCTGTAAGTATTGTAATGGTGCAAAAAGTCAAACTTCAGAGGCATGTCATCAATAACCTTTATTGGAATGTAAATGTACATCCAAACTTAGCTGCAGGAATCTGTGAGGGCAACGGACGAAGAGAAAGCACCCGTTTGATAAATGAGCCAGTAGTGGAGAAATAACTTTTAAGAAATAATCTTTTTTGAGTGTGACGTGATTTGTGTCATGTGCAGGTGCGATGGATCGCGTACAAACCAATAGGGTGTCGGAATGGTATAGGTTTATATTCTCATCCAACCACAATTCACTCTATCCAGATGGCGCGATTTATCTGGATAGGTTTTTTTTTTTTTTTTTTTTGAGCGATGACCAAGGGCGATGCTAGGGTAGGATGGTAAACTAATAGGGTAGGATGGTATACTAAACTTATTGCAGTATTCCACTGTATTGCATAGATGGGTATAACATCCGAGTACAAGCCAAATACAAGTCTACCTGATCTCACACACACACACACCTGTTTACTGTACAAACCAAAAATGTTACTGTTTGCATTACTAGTACAAATCTTTTTCTATGCTCAAGTACAAACAGAAAATTGTAAACATAAAACATCATATCACTTTAAACTTACACTGACTATCCATATTAGCAATATAAACAACACAGCTATAAGGCTGGACAATGGATTAAACTATGTGGGTGCTGT
This sequence comes from Barbus barbus, assembly GCF_936440315.1. NCBI lineage: Eukaryota > Metazoa > Chordata > Actinopteri > Cypriniformes > Cyprinidae > Barbus > Barbus barbus. The sequence goes on from NC_136740.1 coordinate 33,062,360, forward strand.
GATTAACTTTTAAAAGTAAAAAAATAAAAATAAAAAAAAACAGCAAAACTGAAGCAGTCTGTGAGAAGGACACACAATGTTTCAATCTCTGTCAATCACTCTGATATGCAATTAAAATGAGTGCACTGACTGAGTGTCGTCTGTCACTGTCTTTAATCGCTTCTATGCATAACTGTATGGTAGTTAATGCCACATGCACTGTAAAATTAAGTTCTATATTGAAAGCTAAATTTTCAAATGAAAATAGCAATAACGTGATCGTTTTATAAAGTATGCGTATAATGTGTTAAGGGCTTTCGCTGAAGGAAACAGCTGTGGTGTGATGAGTGGTGAATGCAGCGAAAACTTTACAGAAGATTGGAAACCGATTGCTCTCCCATGACTTTTTGTAAACTGTATTTAAGACAAAGAACTGCACAGATGTAGATATTATAACAATCTATCGATAAACACACACCTTGTCCTCTCCTCTGCGCCACCGCAGTCTGTGGATTGAAGAACACGCAGAAAGATGGGGAGGAGCCGAAGAAATTTAGGGGTGCTAAAGCCCCCCTAAAAATGACCTAGCAACGCCCATGACGATGACAAGCCGAAATGAAAACGAGCCGAAATGAAATAGGAGTAACGAGGCTATTTTTAAAATGTAAGGAGTAGAAAGTACAGATAATTGCTTGAAAATGTAAGGAGTAGAAGTAAAAAGTCGGCTGAAAAATAATTACTCCAGTAAAGTATAGATACCCAAAATTTCTACTTAAGTAAGGTAACGAAGTATTTGTACTTCGTTACTTGACACCTCTGGTTGATAATGTGTGTGAGTGCCGGTAAGGGTGTGGGAGAGATTGTTTGGAGAAGGTGTGAGGGGATCGGGTCGAGAGGACATGTTGTAGGATGGCTGGAGAGGAGAAGTTTGGATACTTCTGCCTCGGTGAGAGGACAGAAGGAGAAGATGGGAGCTAGAGCGGTGGATGTGGTTGATTGGAGGTCCTGTGGAGTTGAGAACTGGTTGCTGATTGTTCTAGTTTTGTCTGTGAAAAAAGAGGCAAAGTCGTCAGTGGTTATCAAAGTGGTGGGAGGTGGAGGAGGGGGACAGAGGAGAGAATTAAATGTTCTGAAGAGATTACGCATGTCTGGAGCGCTGGTGATCTTGTTGTGGAAATGTGAGGATTTGGCAGTGTGGACTTCAGTAGAGAAAGATGAAAGCAAAGACTGATACCTACTCAGGTCCGACGGATCGTTTGATTTGTGCCATTTTCTCTCTGCCACTCTGCCACAGTTTGGTCCGATTCTCACGAAGAACATCGGATAACCAGGGGTTAGAAGGGGCAGCCCGTGCTGGCCTGGAGGAGAGAGGACAGATCTCGTCTAGACAAGAGGTTAAGGTAGAGCATAAAGTGTCAGTGGCTGCATTTACATCCAGAGAAGAGAAATGGGTAGGCGAGGGAAGAGAGGAGGATACTACAGAGGAAAGAAGGGAGGGGGAAAGGGAGCGTAGGTTGCGTCTGAAAGTAACCGGTAAGGGAGATGGTGGCACCTGGGTAGCAAAATGTAAAGTAAATGTAATGAAGAAATGGTCAGAGGTATGTAGTGGTTGTACCAGAATGTTATCTGTAGAACAATTGCGTGTGTAAATTAAGTCGAGTTGGTTACCTGATTTGTGCGTGCTGGTAGTGGTGAGGTGTTTGAGATCAAATGAAGCTAGGAGTGACTGGAAGTCTGTAGCATAAGGCCTGTCTAGGTGAATGTTGAAATCGCCGAAGCCTAAGAGTGGAGTGCCATCCTCCATGAAAGAGGACAGCAGTCCGTCCAGCTCATCTAGGAAGGTTGGTAGAATTTGGCCCGGCGGACGATAGATTACCACAATCTGGAGTCTTATAGGAGCTGTTACAGTAACGGCATGAGATTCAAATGAGTTGAGATTGCCTAGGGGAGAGTGGGTGGAGTATTTCCAATTGTTAGAAATGAGCAAACCAGTGCCCCCACCCCGGCCAACTTGCCTAGGGGTGTGAGAGAAAGAGAAATTGTGAGAGAGAGCAGCTGGGGTTGCCGAGTCTTCTGGACGAATCCAGGTCTCAGTCAAGCCCAGGATGCTGAGTGTGGAATGTAAGGAAAATGCAGAAATGAAGTCGGCTTTGTTGACAGCTGACTGGCAATTCCAAAGACCCACAGAGAAAGAAAGAGGTGCAGTGGAAGATGTAGAGATAGTGCGCAGGTTTGCAGGGTTACGTAACCTTCTGCGTGTGTTTTTAGAGCGAGGTTGAGAGAGAACCTGAATGGTTTGGAAACACATGATAGACGTGGAAGGATAGAGGATAGGAAAGTGTGAGGGAAGATAAAAACGATACTTAAGTGTGTGCTCTGTGTCGTTGCTCGGTCAAAGTCGCGCAGGAAAAAGTCGTCTGTCTTTACACTCGTTGGTCTTCACACGAGGAGGCTGAACGCTTCCCAGCTCTCTGACATCAAATAAATACAGTCTAAGAAACTAGAGTGAAAACAGCTGTGGCCGGCTTCTGATCAGCCCAGCCAATAAGGTAGGACTGCTAATAGCTCAAGACGAAACTAACACTTTGCACAATCACACAGGCTCGTTCTCAGCTGAGGCGCAAATTATTCTAATTACCAGTAAGTGCAATCAAACTGAAAAACCAACGAAAATGCAGAGTAGAAATAGGTAGGAAACAAACTATTCCTTCCTAGTAGCAAGTAAATAATTTAAACAACAGAACTGCGATCAAGTTAATCAAAACACTTACGCGAGCTTCTGGTGACTAATTCAAAATATTCATATGAATTATTATATTGATCTTTAAAGTTAGGTTCATAGTTTATTAACTAATGTTAACAGAAGAAGCTTTCAAATTAAAAAAATTATTAGTAATCGTAAATGTTAAACTGAACACTCTAACAAGGAACAATACTTTTATTGCTTTCATTAATCTTAATGTTACAAATGGGCCCTTATTGTAAGATTCAAGATTTTTATTCGTCACATACACAATTATACAGAGTATAACCAGCAGTGAAATGTAAGTCAGGTCCACTCCAAGGACAGTGCAATTATATAGTATACCAATATTAAGAAAAAGAAAAGTAGAAAAAATAAAAGAATAAAATAAAAGATACAAAATATAAATGTGCAGGTCAGTATGTTGTTGACTTAAATAGTAATATAAGAGGAATGTGCAAAAGAATGTGCAAAAAAGTTGTACAGGGTATTTAAATAGCAGTAATATGAGGTAGAGAAAAATTATGAATAGCTTATTGATATGGTGATATTTACACGGAGTCAAGTGATGTTATGACACAGAGTTAGAGTTTAGGAGCCTGATGGCCTGGGGGAAGAAGCTCCTCCTAAGTCTCTCAGTTTTTGCCATCAGGCTACGGAAGCGCTTACCAGATGGAAGCAAAGTGAATAGATGGTTACCAGGGTGATTAGAGTCCTTGATTATTTTGACAGCTCTATTTTTGCAGCGTTTGAGGTAGATGTCCTGCAGAGAGGGGAGAGCAGACCCTGAGATGCGCTCAGCTAAGCGCACAACTCTCTGTAGTGCTTTGCAGTCCTGATTGGAGCTGTTTCCATACCACACTGAGATGCACTGAGTCAATACACTTTCTATGGTCCCTGAATAGAAAGTTTTCAGGATTGCTGGTGAGACCCTGAATTTCCTCAGCTGTCGCAGATGGTACAGTCTTTGCCTGGCTTTCTTAACCTGTGTTTGGATGTGTGTAGTCCAAGTCAGGTTCTCGGAGATGTTTACACCGAGGTACTTGAAGCTACTCACCCTCTCCACAGGGGTCCCACTGATCATAAGAGGAGTGTAGGGCTGCTGCTGTCTCTTCCTAAAGTCCATGATCAGCTCTTTAGTTTTGCTCACATTCAGAGAGAGACAGTTGTCCTGGCACCATGATGTGAGTCTCTCTACCTCATCCAAGTATGCGGTCTCATCGTTGTTGGAGATGAGGCCCAGAACCACAGTATCATCAGCGAATTTGATAATAGATGTGGAGCTGTGAGAGGACACGCAGTCATGCGTGTAGAGAGAGTAGAGCAGGGGACTCAGGACACAGCCACAGTACCATTATCATTGTAATAACGAGCCACAAACGCGTCCACTGCTGAAATCCCAGTTTAGTTAGAGAGGTAAGGGTCCACAGAACAACATCCCAGCGAGCACTTTTAGTCCAGCGAAACAATAATGTTGTAATAAGGATGAATATTCCTTTGTTTACGTTTCATTTCTTCGGGAGTTACTGTTCGCGTCCGTTATGGAGTAAATTACACTCAAAAACAGCGTCTTGGTAGTAAAAAAAACAGCACGGTGCTGTAGCATACAGTTTTACAAACAGAATGAGACCGTCCACGGAAAACAAAGTCTCAGAAAAGCGGAATATAGATTATTTGAATTTGGCGCTCCCTCCAGTCAGCTCTGACGCACGCTGTGACGCACGCTGTCATCTGAGCGGGGCGTAACTTAGCGATCTGCTTTATCCATAAAAAACTTTTTTTTTTTTCTTCTTCATTTTTATATGTGTGTGTGTGTATTGTGTGGGGAATGTGGCCGTATCTGCATGATTATAATCTGTATGGACGGACATCAGCGTGTTTACGGACTCTATGATGGCTATCATTGTGATTCATTGATCAGCTATTATTGATTATATGGCCCATCTGTTTGATTATCATCTGAATGGAAGCACATCAGCGTGTGATTACTGACTCTATGACCATGTCTGGCAATATCACTTCATGTCTGGCAATCAGAATACTTCCGTATACATACTATATACAAAGCAATTGTTATCTTTTTTTTCCTTTTTTATTACTCAAATAACTATGTTTGTATTTTTTAGTGCTCAAATAAATCACTTATATGATGTCTAAAATTCTGTCTATTATTCTATAATTGAAAAACTATGCAGGAACATGTATAATGACTAAAATAGCTTGTATAATTCTGCAATCCATTTGGTGGTTATTTTTCCTCAAACAGGGGGGTGGGGGGACTATAAATATTTTCAGAAAAAATACTGCAGGAATCTAATTTTTCATGGTATCTTCTTCCTAATTTGAAATATAAACTCATGAGACATGTGGCTTTCGATCCATTGCTCCAGGACTTATTTCATGTATTTGTATATGAAATAAAAAAAACATTCAGTGTGGAAAAATATTTTTCAAGGCACGTCAGTGCCTATAACTTTTGATCTTTTTGAGCATTATCAACTCTGGATGATAGATAATAAAGCCCAGAGTGTCTTCTTTCCAAAGATACCTAATTTGTTTGTATAAGCACACTTTGTCAGGAACTGATACCATTTTAATTTAGGTATGTTATTTTCATCTGTGAGGCCCACAATGGGGGCGAAGGTTAACAGGTTAAAGATGGAAGTGAACAAACCAGCGAGCTGATCGGCGCAGGACCTCAGAATACGGCCGGTTATCCCATCAGGTCTGGCTGCTTTCCTGACGTTCACTTTCTTTAGCTCCCTCCGAACCGCATCCTTCGACACGGTGATTACAGGATCATCGCTGCTCTGCCTGCTGCTTCCAGACGCGTTGGACGGCAGAGACGCGCCGTTGCAATCGAAGCGGCCGTAGAAGATGTTTAACCCTCTGGGGTCTGAGGTGATTTTGGGGCCCTTGAGATGTTTTGACATGCCCTGATATTTGTGCTTATTTCAGCTACTTATAACATACTATTGACCAACATGTATATTTTTTTGTATTCAGCACAAATTATGCTACAGTAATATGTGACCAAGATGGATGTACATGTTTGCATTTTTTAGAAAAAAAATATTATGCGTGGTTAGTAAGTTTTGGGGGAAAAAATGTAGCTGAAATAAGGCCATAAAAGCCACACTAAATCGTCCTGAATAAGACTTTTGAGTAATCAGTCTTGTAGGCTAGAATATTTACTTCACAATTATGTGAAAATCATTCTGCTTAATCATGCACAGAAAACAATATATTGATTAAAAATTTTAAAGACATGTTTTGTGATCGAAAGTCAATATGCGAGGGAGTGGTAATGGGCTTGAATATTAAGTGATTCTCACCTGAGAGACAAAGGGCCCTCCCCTAATGGGCTATCAGTGTGACTGTGACTGAGGCAGGTAAGACAGAGTGTAAGGAGACTGAAAAAGTTTTTTTTTTTTTTTATTATTATTTGTATTGTATTTACAACACCGTATAATCAAAACATACATAATGAAGGTCAAAGACACATTATTGTGCACACTGATCTCACTACAGAGATGTGAACAGACTTTGACTCGTTCCTGCAACAGATTCTGTTCAACAAGTGAAACAAATACCTGACATTTACTTATGTCCATGTATTCAAAAAGAAAAAAAAAACAATCAGTAGTCAAGGATCTTGTTTTACCATAGAATATCAGTGTAGTTGAACATCAAACTGTGTTCCTCTGAGGAGCACTGTACCAACATCAGAAGAAAGTCATCAGGATTCATCTGTGGATTCATCATACTTAGACTCGTAGCATTCATCATGTTACAATATACTCTCATATTACTTTTGTTTTATATAGACATCCCCCTCACAATGTAGAGCGCTTTGAGTGCTTAGAAAAGCAGAAAGGCGCTATATAAATGTAATGAATTATTATTATTATTATATAGAGCATGAAAACATCATTGTGCCATAAGAAATTTAAATACAATGAATTGCCCATCATATTCAAACATTGTAGTCTGGAATTACAGTTTGGGAAAAAACAACTATGATTTTGCAGTCTTATAGTCTAGTATGCATGATTTTATAGAAGCTGTTATGATTCTGCAGCCATAGACTCACATATGCTGTGAACTACAAAAGGATGTACTTTGTACCATTAAAAAAGGATATTTTATATCTGAGATACTAATTGTTATTATTTAGCACGCTATTAAATCTATTTGTGAACATTAAACATTCTTCTGAACATTCTTAGATGCTAGCATTCATCATGTTGTCGTTTGGGAAAAACCCAACTAAACGCGTTCAGGTTTGTCACAATAACACGCTAACTAACCCTAACAAAGAAGCATTACTTACTCATCAGATCGATCCTCTCTTCTGGATGAACTTTTGCTCTTATTTTGAGGGAAATCCAGCCTTTACTCAGCATGTCTTCTTCCAGAAACTAACAGTATCCATGATGAACTCTTCACTGACGCTTTGTTTATGTTGGGCGTCTCCAAGCGCGCGCGGGTCACGTGGTTATTTACATGTGAACACGAGGGGGTGTGATCTCATTAGAAATAACGAGTTAGACTGGACAGACTGAACATCGTGTCAGTTTCATACGGATTACTTTATCACAGAACGTTTGTTTTCGATATTTACTACATTTGAAAGTGGACACTTCAGGCTTTCTGTAGAGAGAACTCATGTTTCTGTGTTGAGTATTTGCTGAGTTACACTTCATTTTAGTGACGCGTTACTATAAACATATAGTATCCATAGCATGGATTGTTCTGTCCACCCACGGTTTCTGGTTGGAGAATGTCCTTATAGTTATTGTTTCTGTAGCTTGCTCGGTTAGCGTGTTTACAAAGCTTAATGCTACATCCATGAACTCGCTGACGTCAGAAGAACTCACCTGGAACATGTCCCAGTCGACGCCATCAAGAGCCGCCTGTAACATAGCCTCTGAGTGGGAGGACCAGCGCGTCACTACTCTCTGCACCGGAGGATCCTGAACGAGCCGTTGTTTGTATTCCGGTGTGAGGCATGGCATGGTCCGATTTGCCAAAAGCCGGTAGTGAGCGGGCTTTGTAGCCATTCTTGAACTGAGTGTAGCAGTGATCCAGTGTGTTTGGTCCTCTAGTTGGACAGGATATATGTTGATGAAAGTTCGGCATGACCTGCCTGAGGCTAGCTTTGTTGAAGTCTCCCGCGATGATAAAGGCAGCGTCAGGATGTTTAATGTAGCCGCTGAGCACATCGTGAAGCTTAGACAAAGCCAATCTGCCTGTGGTGGAATGAACACAGCAGTAACAATGATCGATGAAAACTCCCGGGGCAAATAAAATGGGCGGCAAGGAATGGAAAGATGTTCCAGATGAGGCGAGCAGGAACGCGACAGAATGGAGATATTCCTGGGATCACACCATTTCTTGTTGATCATGAAACACACTCCTCCACCCCTGGATTTACCAGCCTCTGCTGTTCTGTCCATCCGTAAAACAGAGAAGTTTTCCTGAGTCCTGAGACTCTTGATTCTTCGCCTCGGGGGGTTATTGTTCATCTCCGCGTTCCGAAGAATCTCCAATGGCCATGATGGATTTGTGGATAAAGTGTCCTGGAACAGGTTAGTGTAGCGGTTTCCAATGTCTAAAAGTGTTTCTATGTTATAGGCGATCAGTGCCGACGTGAAATGTGTAAAAAGAGAAAGTAAAAAGTAAATTAAAGCAAAATCGGAGCGGCGTGACCTGGACGGCGTCCGAACACAGCGGCGCCATCTTCTTGTTAACACTTCTTGTTTGAGTGTTACCATTTCATACCATTTCAGTGGGCAGTCGTGGCCTAATGGATAGAGAGTTGGACTTGTAAGGTCCGGCAGGGATTGTAGGTGGGGGGAGTGAATAACCAACACTCTCTCCACCCTCAATACCACGACTGAGGTGAGACCCTTGAGCAAGGCACCGAACCCCCAACTGCTCCCCGGGCGCTGCAGCATTGGCTGCCCACTGCTCCGGGTGTATGTTCACTACTGTGTGTACACTTGGATGGGTTAAATGCAGAGCACAAATTCTGAGTATGGGTCACCATACTTGGCCACACACCACTTCCCTTTTCCCCTTTTCATTTCATTTAAAGATGGGCCATTTTTAAATATCGACACAAAGGCCATAGCATTTAAAATTACATGCATATGGAATTTTGTATGTATACTCTCACACTTTATTTGCTTCTATTTTATAACAGTTGATGATTATCTAATCCAAAAAAAATATGGCTATCACACACACACCGGATGCGTGGCGGTCTAAAACAGTTGATTTAATCACCAAACGGGTAAAAGTTTACTTCAAGAATTAACAAAGAGGCATAGATGAGTTTGAAGTTCAGTGTTTAAAAAACAGAGCATACAGAAAGAGAAAGCGTGATCTATATTATAGCTCTCTATGTGAGACATAATTTATTAGAGCCACAGAAAAATGCACATTACACAATTTTACAGCCTAGGGTGAAGTCATTAGGTACATTAACAACGATTTGGGACAAATATAATGTAATGGAAAACTAGTGGTACTCTATGGCGCAGCAGGATTTTTTGGCGACTGGGAAGTCGTGGCCTAATGGTTAGAGAGTTGGACTCGTAATCGAAAGGTTGCGGGTTTGAGTCCCCGGCCGGCAGGGATTGTAGGTGGGGGGAGTGAATGTACAGCGCTCTCTCCACCCTCAATACCACGACTGAGGTGGGTGCCCTTAAGCAAGGCACCGAACCCCCAATTGCTCCCCGGGCGCTGCAGCATGGCTGCCCACTGCTCCGGGTGTGTGTTCACGGTGTGTGTGTGTGTGTGTGTGTGTGCATTTGTTCACTACTCACTGCTGTGTGTGTGCACTTGGATGGGTTAAACGCAGAGCACCAATTTCGAGTATGGGTCACCATACTTGACAATACGTCACAACTTTACTTTACTTTAAATCCGCATCTGAAGTTCGTCAAAACAAACAGCACAAGGTGTCAGTGATTTCTGCCTCTAGAGGCCGCTCTCGCACTGTACAACGACAGCAGACCCTTCTCTGCGCTTCAGCAACAGACCCAACCCAGAAAACTATTGGCATACATTTTTGTTCGGCATGGAATTTAGTTTTTTAGTTAAGGCAGTCAACTATTGGTGCAAATTAATCGGCAAAATCAGTCGACCTCTAGTAGAAATAATCAAACATAGACACTTATGGTCACCTGACTGGCACTTGCAGTAGATTCCAGAACCATAACAGCGCATAATGAACACTCATATGCAACATGAAATAAATAGGTGAGCGGGCAGATCTCTGCGATTTAAAGCAGATCTAAGGTATGTCTGTCTGTCTGTCGCAGGTGTTTTGGGGGCAGCAGCAGTTTAACTGTTTGTCTGAGATTCAAGAGCAGCTGCAGAAATACTGGAATCAGATGAGCAGAGCAGAGGCGGAGTCTAATGAGAAGCCCCTCCTCTCTAGACCACCATCCACCCCTCACCCCGCCCAATCAGAACACTCCTCTGATGACCTGCGCACAGGCATCTTCCAGTACATACAGGACTCAGGTAACACAAACACACACACACGTTACATCTTCATATAGCACTCATAAGAGGGAGTGATTATATCTGTCTTGTCTGTCTGTCAGCATGTCAGAAGCTGCCGTCACCTCATGAGGTGGTGTTTTGGAGGGAGACGGACGAGTCTCCAGGTGTGATGCTGTGGCGGTATCCTGAACCGCGTGTGATCACATTCCTCAGGATCACACCTGTTCCCTTTAACACCACTGACGACCCGGACATCAGTACAGCTGACCTTGGGGACGTGCTGCAGGTGAGAGCTGCATTTGTGCTGTAGGTGAGCGCTGTAGGTGAGAGCTGCATTAGTGTTGCAGGTGAGAGCTGCATTTGTGCTGTAGGTGAGAGCTGCATTAGTGCTGCAGGTGAGAGCTGCATTAGTGCTGCAGGTGAGAGCTGCATTAGTGCTGCAGGTGAGAGCTGTAGGTGAGAGCTGCATTAGTGCTGCAGGTGAGAGCTGCATTAGTGCTGCAGGTGAGAGCTGCATTAGTGCTGTAGGTGAGAGCTGCATTACTGCTGTAGGTGAGAGCTGCATTAGTGCTGTAGGTGAGTGCTGCATTAGTGCTGTAGGTGAGAGCTGCATTAGTGCTGCAGGTGAGAGCTGCATTAGTGCTGCAGGTGAGAGCTGTAGGTGAGAGCTGCATTAGTGCTGCAGGTGAGAGCTGCATTAGTGCTGCAGGTGAGAGCTGTAGGTGAGAGCTGCATTACTGCTGTAGGTGAGAGCTGCATTAGTGCTGTAGGTGAGTGCTGCATTAGTGCTGTAGGTGAGAGCTGCATTAGTGCTGCAGGTGAGAGCTGCATTAGTGCTGCAGGTGAGAGCTGCATTAGTGCTGTAGGTGAGAGCTGCATTAGTGCTGTAGGTGAGAGCTGCATTAGTGCTGCAGGTGAGAGCTGCATTTGTGCTGCAGGTGAGAGCTGCATTAGTGCTGCAGGTGAGAGCTGCATTAGTGCTGTAGGTGAGCACTGTAGGTGAGAGCTGCATTAGTGCTGTAGGTGAGCACTGCAGGTGAGAGGTGCATTAGTGCTGTAGGTGAGCACTGCAGGTGAGAGCTGCATTAGTGCTGTAGGTGAGCACTGTAGGTGAGAGCTGCATTAGTGCTGCAGGTGAGAGCTGCATTAGTGCTGCAGGTGAGAGCTGCATTAGTGCTGCAGGTGAGAGCTGCATTAGTGCTGTAGGTGAGCACTGTAGGTGAGAGCTGTATTAATTAGTGCTGCAGGTGAGAGCTGCATTAGTGCTGCAGGTGAGAGCTGCATTAGTGCTGTAGGTGAGCACTGTAGGTGAGAGCTGCATTAGTGCTGCAGGTGAGAGCTGCATTAGTGCTGCAGGTGAGAGCTGCATTTGTGCTGTAGGTAAGAGCATCATTAGTACTGTAGGTGAGAGCTGCATTTGTGCTGCAGGTGAGAGCTGCATTAGTGCTGCAGGTGAGAGCTGCATTAGTGCTGCAGGTGAGAGCTGCATTTGTGCTGTAGGTGAGAGCTGCATTAGTGCTGCAGGTGAGAGCTGCATTAGTGCTGCAGGTGAGAGCTGCATTAGTGCTGCAGGTGAGAGCTGCATTAGTGCTGTAGGTGAGCACTGTAGGTGAGAGCTGCATTAGTGCTGTAGGTGAGAGCTGTATTAATTAGTGCTGCAGGTGAGAGCTGCATTAGTGCTGTAGGTGAGCACTGTAGGTGAGAGCTGCATTAGTGCTGCAGGTGAGAGCTGCATTAGTGCTGCAGGTGAGAGCTGCATTTGTGCTGTAGGTGAGAGCTGCATTTGTGCTGCAGGTGAGAGCTGCATTAGTGCTGCAGGTGAGAGCTGCATTAGTGCTGCAGGTGAGAGCTGCATTTGTGCTGTAGGTGAGAGCTGCATTTGTGCTGTAGGTGAGAGCTGCATTAGTGCTGTAGGTGAAACTTATGTCTGTCTGTGTGTGTCTGTCTGTAGGTGCCCTGCAGTCTGGAGTTCTGGGACGAGCTGCAGCGGGCGTTTGTGCCATATAGAGAGTTCAGCCTATCAGAGAGCAGCGTGTGTGAGCTGACCCTGCCCACTCTGACCCCCGACACACGCCAGACTGAGCTGGTGACCTCTGACCTCTGGAGAGTGGTGCTCAATAGCACCAGTGATGGTGGAGACGAGAGGTGAGTGCGTTTTAAATGTGTGTGTGTTTCTGATGTGTTTGAGAGGGCGAGTGTGTCGTTGTCTAACCGTGTGTACACGTGTGTGTGTGTGTGTGTGTGTGTGTGTGTGTAGTTCGGACAGTGAATCAGGTTCTCAGGTGCCCTGTGAGCAGCTGGTGTGTCCCACCGCTCTGGCCGCGTGTACACGTGTGGACTCGTGTTTCGCGCCATGGTTCGTGCCTTCAGTGGGCGTCTCGATACGACTGGCGTACCTGGAGCTGCACTTCTGTCACAACCTGGATCAGCTGGGCACAGGTGTGTGTGTGTGTGTGTGTGTGTGTATGTGTGTGTGTGCGTGCGCGAGTGTACCTACTACCATATTTTTGGGACAAATTTGTACCCAAAACCTGACAAAATCTCCAAAAACTTCAAGTTTGTGTGTGTGTGTGAAAATATTGTCATTATTTACATTATTTAGGGTAATGTAAAGTGAGAGTCTCCCAAGGTTCATAAGTTGACGAAAAGCTAATTATTATTTCAGTCATAAAAATGAAGAAATAATTGTAAAATAAATACTATAAAAATAAAGCACTATTTTTGTTAAATGTGAAAAAAAAGTTAACATTCTGTATAATTCCTCTCTTTTCGCAGCACCGTGCCAGAAGCTCCGCCCCTTCCTCCCAGACAGGAAGTCGCCTCAGGATCAGGAGTTTGCGGTGGTGTGTGTGCGCGAGCCGTGTGTGTTTGTGCGTCAGTGGAGTGACGTGATGCAGTGCTGTCATGAGCTCAGCTTCTCGTCCACTTTGAGCTGCAGACTGCTGGAGTACCGCAACCTCACGTACCTATCCGTCCTTCAGCCTGTCAGCCTGCGGGGAAATGCCACACACACACACACACGCTCACGCCGCACGCTGCACTGCGACACCACGCTACAGCCGCTGCACGCCGCCGCAGGCCAGTATGCCGTTCACACGCTGGACCGAGCGCTGCAGGCCTGGAGACAGGTGAGACCAGACCAGCTCTGCTGAGCGTGACGGCATCAGTGATGTGGAGTAAAAGTGTTGTAAAGGAGACGGTGTTGTTCTGACAGTTGCTGGAGTTTGTTTGGGTCGCTCACATTCAGATCCGTCAGACCCTCACACACACACACACACACACACACACACACACACACACACACACAGACACACACACACACCTTTGACAGACAGTCACATGTGCTCAGACAGAGATTACAGAGCTGAGTTATAGAGCTGTTTAATGTGATCTGTCCCAGAGTTCTGCTGGTTCTGGATGTTCAGTGTGTGTATTTATAAGTGATGGACAGACAGTGACTCTTTCATCACTGTATCATGTGACTCTGTAAATGTGAGAGGATTAGTGTTTTCCTGTGGACTGTTACTGTGTTTCCCTATAAAACACACACACACATCTGTGCTCCCCTGACAACACACACTATACAGGTCCAACAACAGCTCATACACTGAGGAGAGAGGAGAGAATGATGGGAAATGTTGGTGTGACTCAGAGTTTGGAGGTTCTGCTGGTGTGTTGAGTTTCCAGTAAAGTGTGTGTCTGTACACACAAGCAGTAGCATTAAAAGCATCAGACTGTCATGAGATGATGAGTTCACATGAGTCCAGACTAGCACAGGAACTGGATCTGAGTTTATCAAATTTCTTCCACATCCAATAAACGATCTCTGATGACTGAGCTGATGTTCTCTGTTCGTTGTGTTTCAGAACGGAGTGTTGGATGCGGAGGAAGTGCTTTTCAGTCATTACGTCATCTGTAACGACACACAGGAAGTTCTGCGGTTCGGACAGGTGGACACAGATGAGAACATCCTACTGCAGAGCAACCAGAGTCACCAGTACAGCTGGAGGACCCACAAATCCCCACAGGTGCTTCTGTCTGTGTGTGTGTCTGTATGTCTGTCTGTCCTTCTGTGTGTGTGTGTGTGTCTGTCTGTCTGTCCTTCTGTGTGTGTCTGTCTGTCTGTCTGTCTGTCTGTCCGTACGTGTGTGTGTGTCTGTCTGTCTGTCTGTCTGTCCTTCTGTGTGTGTGTGTGTGTCTGTCTGTCTGTCCTTCTGTGTCTGTCTGTCTGTCCGTCCGTCCGTCCGTCTGTCTGTCCGTGTGTGTGTCTGTCTGTCTGTTCTTCTGTGTGTGTGTGTGCGTGTCTGTCTGTCTGTCCTTCTGTGTGTGTGTGTGTGTCTGTGTCTGTCTGTCCTTCTGTGTCTGTGTCTGTCCTTCTGTGTGTGTGTGTGTGTGTGTGTGTGTGTGTGTTGTGTCTGTCTGTCCGTGTGTGTGCGTGTCTGTCTGTCTGTCCTTCTGTGTGTGTGTGTCTGTGTCTGTCTGTCCTTCTGTGTGTGTGTGTGTGTGTGTGTGTTGTGTCTGTCTGTCCGTGTGTGTGCGTGTCTGTCTGTCTGTCCTTCTGTGTGTGTGTGTGTGTGTGTCTGTGTCTGTCTGTCCTTCTGTGTGTGTGTCTGTCCTTCTGTGTGTGTGTGTGTGTGTGTGTGTGTGTCTGTGTCTGTCTATCCTTCTGTGTCTGTGTCTGTCCTTCTGTGTGTGTGTGTGTGTGTGTGTGTGTGTTGTGTCTGTCTGTCTGTCCTTCTGTGTGTGTGTGTGTGTGCGTGTCTGTCTGTCTGTCCTTCTGTGTGTGTGTGTGTGTGTGTCTGTGTCTGTCTGTCCTTCTGTGTGTGTGTGTGTGTGTGTTGTGTCTGTCTGTCCGTGTGTGTGCGTGTCTGTCTGTCTGTCCTTCTGTGTGTGTGTGTGTGTGTGTGTGTGTGTGTGTGTGTGTGTGTGTGTGTGTCTGTGTCTGTGTCTGTCTGTCCTTCTGTGTGTGTGTCTGTCCTTCTGTGTGTGTGTGTGTGTGTGTGTCTGTGTCTGTCTGTCCTTCTGTGTGTGTGTGTGTGTGTGTGTGTTGTGTCTGTCTGTCCGTGTGTGTGCGTGTCTGTCTGTCTGTCCTTCTGTGTGTGTGTGTGTGTGTGTGTGTGTGTGTGTGTCTGTGTCTGTCTGTCCTTCTGTGTGTGTGTGTGTGTGTGTGTGTCTGTGTCTGTCTGTCCTTCTGTGTCTGTGTCTGTCCTTCTGTGTGTGTGTGTGTGTGTGTGTGTGTGTTGTGTCTGTCTGTCCGTGTGTGTGCGTGTCTGTCTGTCTGTCCTTCTGTGTGTGTGTGTCTGTCTGTCCTTCTGTGTGTGTGTGTGTGTGTGTGTGTGTGTAACAGTAAATAGTTGAACACCTGCAGCAGCACCGCTCGTGACACACTTCATGAATGCACCGCTGTGTGTGTGTGAGGTAATGCCTGAACGTGAATGGCAGCTATTGTGCCACACACACACACTCAGCACTAGAGGCTCGTGGATTTTTCCCTCCTCATGAACACGATGTGCGTCTGTATCTGGGAAGAGTTTCCTGTTCCAGCGGCCGCAGTCTGAACGCGTCCAGAGATGCTCAGACACACTGACCACAGCAGCCGCGTCTCTCTGTGTTTGTCTGTCACTGTGACCGCAGCGTCTAGTGCCGTCCTGACTGTCGTCCTCTCTGGCGGTTCGGTCCGAGGCTGTTTGTCCGGTCTGTCTGACGCGCTGCGGGTTCAAGTCCTGGTGCTGCAGGACAGGAGAGGATGGCGCAGCGTCTGCTGCTGTTGTCTTGATCTCTTCTCTGCCGTTTTTGACGGATGGTTTTTATTACTCCAGTATTTTTGAGTCACTAAATGCTCGGGCTCTTTTTCCCACTGTGCACTGCGGTGTGGGGGGGTGTGTCTCCACTGGGACTCGTGTGGCATGCGAATGACTTCAGGGCTGTGGACGCTGTCTGGGGCGCGTTCAGTATGGAGACCATTAGCACCAATCTGGATGGAATTTGGGCGGATATTTGACTTCCTGTCTGTTCCTCTGGGGGGGGGGGGGGCTTCATCACGGTAGCTGCTGCCAAACCCCTAAAACACACACTCTCTCACACACACACAGACACTCACAGTTAATGGTCTTAATTACAGTCGCAGTAAACACGCTCACTCACAGATACCGAGTAAATCTTGCAGTTTTAGCGCGTCCTCGGGCCTCTTTTACACACAAGCTGTTTGGACACAGAGACAAACTCCTTCAGGCCGCCATGAGGTCATGTGTTGAGTCACTGAATTGTGAACAAGCCCCTGGCGACCCATCACAATTATAGCTGCATCACACATCCATAATTTCCCAGAGATCAGCTTGAGTTACTGCCGCCGGTGTGGATGGGTGTGTTTGCACTGGTTTCTGTGATTATGCAGCAACGTGTGAATATCTGCGCTCAGAAACATCAAGCCGGTGAATGTTAGCAACTTCAATGCAGTTCGATGCTCCAGTGTTGCAGCGAAAACACTGATATCAAATCAGCACACGGTTCCTGCAGAAGATGTGTTTAGTGTCAGTCACCGTGTTTGACGGCCATCATTTCGTTCAGGTATTTCTCACGTGTGTTTTGCGTGTCCAGTTGGTCGATTGTCTCGCAGCTGAACTCGGCGGGCATTTGATGTGAGGCGAGGGCCGCTGTTATGGCTTCTCCCCGAAGGTTGAGCTCGGCCATGGGTGCTAGAAAATGGGCTGTTGTAAAAATAAAGAGGGTCAAGGCACTTGGGCCGCTGCTTCCTGATGAGTAATACGGCGCAGAGATCTGAGAAATTATGTCATTTCCACTCGGCAGCCCTTTGGAGGAGGAAGATCTGCTCAAATTGACTTCAGCCTTTGATTGGCCGTGTTTTCGTAACGGAATCCACCTTCAAACGGCCAGGAAAGCGCGAGGATCAGGCCTGACCGCGGTCACTGCGCGCCTTGACCCGCACGCTTAATTTGTTTGACTTTACAGTTTGAGCGGCGCTCAGGAGTTCAGAGTGTCGGTGTGATCTCACTCTGACCCAACAGACTCTCTGTCAGACTCCACATTCATGAATGATAAACACGAGTTCACACTGCCAACACTTCAGCATGAACATGCACACACTGAACACACACATGCACACACTGAACACACACTGAACACACACACACACACACACTGAACACACACACACACACTATTTCACACACAGTGACACTCGTCATTTCAAATGAGAACTGGTTCTCAACTGACTTCCTGGTTAAATAAAGGTTATTAATTATTTCGACACTATTTTCATATTTAATCCTGTAAAGCTGCTTTGACACAATCTGCATTGTTAAAAATGCTATATAATGGTGACATCACTTCACTTGACACACACACACAAAGATATACACACACACACACACACACACGTGCAGTGAAGAGGGTATTTTTCAGTTTGTTTTAAAATCAGGATCTAATGAACACAAATGTGTGTCAGTGTTTAATCATTGTGTAAGTGCTAGTCATGTCCTGTCTGTCTCTCATGTGTGTTTTGTTGTTATACTCCGTGTGTGTGTATGTGTGTTGTTTTGCTGTCTCTGTATGATCATAAGATGATGTTTGAGTGTTTTTGTTCATATGTGGCTCAAGTGCTGCCAGATGAGTCTCAATCTGACAAACAGGGTTAATGTGATGAACAGCAGAACAGAACTCGCCAGAACTCTGACACTGCTCTTATTCTGTGAAATAAAAATAGTATTAAAGGGGTCATATGACGTTGCTAATAAGAACATTATTTTGTGTATTTGGTGTAATGCAATGTATTCATGAGTTTTAAGGTTAAAAAAACACATTATTCTCCACGTACTGTACATTATGCCTTTCTGAAATGCGTAAATTTTTACAAAGCTCATCGTTCTGAGAAGCGAGGTGTGCTCTGATTGGCCAGCTATCCAGTGCGTTGTGATTGGCCGAATACCTCAAGCGTGAGACAGAAATGTTACGCTCCTTACCATATTGTGATGCCATGTCCTGGCGTGACGAGACTAAAACAATAAAACCCATTATAAACGAGGCATTTGTTGCATCCAGTGGGGACATAATTACTGATTATAATGACTTATACTGTATTTTCATGTAAACATTACCATGTCTGCATTTGTGATCAGAGAAATGACAAACAACAAGCACTACTCTACACTGTTCAAAACTCGTGTTTGAATAGTCAGAGGCAAATTCTTTAAATAAGAAAACGTACTTACAGGCTGTGAGTCAGAAACACCAGACTGTTCTTGCAAAGTTGGAACTGCCCCACTTTATAGAAACAGTCTTTGAGCAGCCAGCATTGTAGGCTACTCTCTCAGGATCAGGAAACTCTGTTAAATGTTAAACTCTGCTGCACACACTCTAATATTTGGGTTGAACTGTTCTGGAACAGTGTTGTAAATACAACTTAACCACTGATTTCTAGTTGTGTCCTCTTTTGGAAGCCCAAACAAAGTACTTTTGCTTTCACAACGAAACACAGCGTCTCCAGGACATGGCGCCGGCGGCAGCAACAACACTACAGCCAGAATAATAGCTCCGCCTTCTTTCATTGAGTATACATGTGGGTGATGTTTTGCAAATCTTCCCACACCGTGGCGTAGACATGTGGGGCGTGTTTGAATGAGCCGTTTTAGGAGGGTGTGGTCGAGTCTTAACTTTTATAAAAAATATATCTCTTTGGTTTTGAAACCTTCGTCTTTGCAACTTTAGGGATCTTATCTATGCACGAACAGCTTGTAACGCAGGAAAACTTGATCACATCATATGACCCCTTTAAATTAGGGATGCACGATATTGGAATTCTGCCGATATTCGATATGCCGATTTTTTTCAACTCATTTTGGCCGATACCGATATATTTTCTTTTGTTTGGAAACAACACCAAGTCTCTCCTGTGCAGAAATTATAAGCAAAATATTATTAATTTTGGTTAGTTTTTAACAAGAACTTATTTATTAGAATTAAATAAAAAATAATAAAGGTTTTTTAACAGTACATTGAAGCTTTGAAAATAAATATAAATCAACTATATCAATCGCTGCATTTTTTCCCCCAGAAAGATGCAGTGTTAACCCTAATATTTTATTTTAAGATTTAACATTTGTAGATGGTCTAAAACAAGAGTTGTAAAAATTCTGAAAATCTTTTAGAGCTCATGATTTGTTTAAAAAATAAAACGTTACACATTAATAAATCAGTATATATAAAATTATTTAATTTACAAGTGTCATGTTTGTGATTTTTTTTTTTTTCATGTAAGCTATAGCTTCTGACCATTAAATCAAAACATACTTATTTTATTACATCAATTACTGCTTTATTTAATCAGAATCACAGTCTAAATGTTATTTGTGTAGGCTATTTTACTTTTAATTTAATTAGAAGTAGGCCAACTGCGCCCCTACTATTAAAACTACTTACCGAACGGGCATTAGGACCTGGGGGAGGCTGTCACTGCTGCCCCTGCTTGTGCTATAACTGTTTACTCTATCCCACACCGAACGCGTCATTCTGTACATGCCTTCACACATTAAATGCAGCAATCCAAAACAGTCAATCTATTGATCATTCAGACAAAACTTTGCTTCAAGAATGAGCCACATTGCTGACGTGATCTAATCGCTAGCACACCCTGAGCACATGCGAGTTAACCCCTTCCCCTTATCGGCAAGACATATCGGCATAATTTTGCATGTCAGGCCGATGCCGATATTTACATTTAAAGTCATTATCGGCCGATTTCGATATCAGTCCGATAATATCGTGCATCCCTACTTTAAATGTTTACATTTATCCTGTTTCATATATATATATATATATATATATATATATATATATATATATATATATATATATATATATATATATATATACACACACTCATAAAACAAAAGTAATCATCATCATAATGTTTATATTACATAAATTATAGCAATCACAAATTTTATCAGAAAAAAATTGCAAATACAGCCTCTATAGTAAAATTTTATATTTTTGGCCAGTAAATTAGTGGATGTTGTCAGTCATACGCTTATGTTGTGTCTGTTTTAGCTGCTGCACATCTGCATGGAGGGCTGGGGGAACTGGCGCTGGGCCGAACCCTTCAGTGTCGACGACGCAGGGACATTACTGAGAACCATCCAACATAAAGGACAGACGGCCACTCTCATCATCAGAGTCAAGCAGCTCACAGGAGTCCAGAAACAAGTACACACACACACACACACACACAGACACACAGACTTGTTTCGCTATCCTTGTGGGGACTCTCATAGGCGTAATGGTTTTCTGCTGTACAGACCGTATATTCTATTGCCCTACACCAACCCTACACCTAAACTTATCCCTCACAGGAGACTTTTTGAATTTTTAGATTTTCAAAAAACTTAATTCTGTGTGATTTATAAGCTTGTTTACCCGTGGGGACCTCAATTTAGGTCCCCACCGTGACACAAGTCCCCATGACTCTGTGTGTATTCAGGTTTAAGTCCCCACCGGAATACAAAAACACACACACACACACACACACACTGGACACACACATACTCTCGTCATCAGAGTCAAGCAGCTTACAGGAGTCCAGAAACATGTACACAGACACAAAAATATATATAATATACATCCATAAATCTCTCTCTCTCTGTCAGGTGATCATCTGTGGTAGGCAGGTGATGTGTAGTTTCCTGCATCAGTGCATCGAGCTGCGGCTGGTGCAGCACTACACGGGTCAGGAGGGTCAGCCGGAGCTGCGTGAGCGCGTCGCCCGTCTGGAGCCGGACAGTATACTGGCCTCGTTTGTGCTGGAGGACCCGGAGCTGACGGAGCTGTGTGTGCGCGCCTGCGGCGAGGACGCCTGGTCACAAGACGTCTGTCTGGATCACAGCGACAAACACAGCAGCTCTGTGGTGCAGGCGAGTCGCCGTCAGTAACCAGTCATCATCACCGGCTCTCATTCACTAATAATGCCAGAGATTATTCGTATTTATACGCACATTCAAACTTCTCACAAAAATGTTCTGCCTAATTCACAACACGTGCGTACACACATGAATTTGTTCTTAACCTCGTCCTAATGTTAGTGAATCTGGAGAAATGTAAATGAGCGACCGCATGCATGAGTTTAGTCATTTCCATAAAACACGCCCACATCATCTCCATATAAGGGTTTTCCTTCAGTCTTTCGTCAAAGATACTCCATGCAGGTCCACATGAGCCTCGCTGTCTACAGACACGCTCTTGCCAGATCTTTAAACAATGCCAGGTGCGCAATCCTCAAAATCAGTTCATACACAACAAAACACCTTTCATACAAAACCAGTTTACAGAGCTTTCATTAGCCGGCTGTACAAGCGCTGTTATTCAGAGGAACCTCGCAGCGCAGGCTTTAGTCATAGCTGCTTGTCTTACTCTGTTATTGTATATGATGAAATCATTTTAAGACGAAATGTACATTTTATTGTAATTATATATAATATATAATTATTATCATAAGATGAAACATACATTATAAATATAGCTTATATACAGATTAAGACCGGCCAGAGTGATTTTTGCATATGTGCTTTCAGCTGTTCCTATATTTTTTCTTAAATTTAGAATATGTTTTAGTGAATCATGATTTGTTCGTGAAAACGTTCGTATGCTTAGTGAATGAGACCCACAGTGAGCAGACTGTATTGATTTAACCAGCAGAATGATGACAGTGTTCAGTAAACAGGTGCGTGTATTAATCATCAGTAATCAGAGAGAATGACCCTCCGTCAGCGGTATCATTGTCGTAACTGGAACAAACAGCGCTTTAATACACAGGATCATCCCATCACGCCTGAGTCTGATGGGACTGTGCTGTGAGGCGATGGATTGTTTGTTCTTCCTGTGTCCACCCCTGCACTTCCTGTCCAGAGACTCACTGAATGAGCAACATCAGCTGCTGTGTTCAAGCACAGGAAATGACAGAGTACAGGTCGAACCATCAGGGTGTCGTAACGAGCGTGTGTGTGTGTGTGTGTGTGTGTGCAGGTGCCGTGTTCTAATGGATCACTGCTGCATGTCTGGTGCACACGAATCCTGCTGGAGCCAAACACACACATGCAGCAGAGAGTGGTGAGTACACACACACACACAAACACACACACACGTACTTTCGTCTCATCCACTGCTGCGTGTTTGTTCAGGTTGTGTTCAGTCCTCTCTTCATGATGTGGAGTCACCTGCCTGATCCGGTTCTGGTTCATGTGGAGAAGAGGAGTCTGGGTCACAGAGACACACAGCTCATTCAAGGCCGCGGCCACCAGGAGGCACTACTGAACATGGAGGAAGATCTGACACACCACCTCACCTTCCAGGCCAGGTACACACACACACACACATATTCTCTTACACACGCACACACACACAAACTATTGTCCTGTAGTGACACACAGGAATCTCCTGCGGTCAGTGTGTCTGTGGTCAGGCTCAGACAGACAGTCGTAGCCACACACACTTTCTCTCGTGTTCGTCTGAGTGAGCCGCAGACAGGAGCTTGTAAAGTTCCTCTTCTCTCTCTGTCCTGTTTGTGTCTTGGCTGTTGCGTTTGACCCATCACCCATGATGCACTGGACCTGATCTCGTTCACACTGATTGTGTGTTTGTGTTCCAGGGAGGAAGAGGACGCATCTCAGTGTGCAGTTCCTGTGTCCACTGCTGTTATCAGACAGATCCTGAGCAGAGTAGCAGCAGAACAGAACCAGAACCAGCAGGATATTCTAGAGCACTTCTACGGAGAGAAGACGTCCAGCGGTCCGGCGTGGCCCTACAGCAGCCGACAGACAGACAGGTGCGCAGACACACACACACACACACGCACACACACGTACGTGTAATGTGATGCATTCACTCCTGAATTAAGGTTCATTCACACTAATAACTATAACAACAAAGAGGAACGGTATCACTGGAATCACTTTCAGAGCAGTGAGATAAACTGATGTCTGCAACTGCTCAGCACACGTGTGTGTGTGTGCAGGTGTGCGGGGGAGTCGGTGGCGCAGTGGGACAGTCCGATGCAGGTTCGCCTGAGCGCGTGGCGCACGGGTCTGAACACACTGCTGGTGGAGCTGCTGCCGTGGGCTCTTCTGGTGAACCGCTCACACTGGGACCTCTGGATGTTTGAGGCAGAGAGCATCATAGTGCAGATACCAGCTGGGAAAACCATAATACCGCCCAACTTTAAGGTGTCTGTCCATCTGTCTGTCTGCCTGCATTACAGCAATGTACCTGAGTGAGAGCATCATCACTGTAACTTCTGTCATGAATGAACGTGTGTGTGTGTGTGTGTGTGTGTGTGTGTGTGCGACACACAGGATGCGTTCCAGATTGGCATCTATTGGCCGCACACTAACACGGTGCACAAGTCTCCTGCCGTGCGATTGGTCCATGAGGTGTCATCGCCGCGGTGGCCGGAGGGGGGCGGAGCAGATGTCCTGCTGCTGGATGAGGAGGGATACATACACACGGACATCACACTCGGAACACAGCCGGGAAAACTGAAGGTGTGTGTGTGTGTGTTTTATGATTACAGTGGTCTGTGTCTGCATGGATGAGATTAATCTGGAATCTGGTGACTAAAGTCAGTCTCTCTTTCAGCTCTGTCAGTTTTGTGTGTCGTCTTCAGTGAAATATGGGATTCAGGTTCTGCAGATTGAGGATAAAACTGTCCTCGTGAACAACACCTCAAACACTATCAAGTGTAGAGCTGTGATCTCACAACACACAACCACACCTGAGCAGGTACAACACACACACACACACACACAAAATTTCACACAAACACACACACAATCTCACTCACTCACTCACACACACACAAACAATCTCACTCACTCACACACACACACACACATGCACGGAGACACAATACAACACATAACAGGTTCACATTCACCCCAAAGTTTTCTTTAATTACTCTTTCTCTCTGTCTGTCGCTCTTTTAGCCCACACTCGAACCTGAGTCGTCCAGCTTCGCTCTGGGTCCCGCGGGTGCGGCTGGAGATCAGGTGTGCGGTGCCGTGCCGTGTTGGGACGTCCTGCGGGACGATCAGACGGCAGAGGACACGCAGCTGTCATCGAAGCAGCTGCTGCTGAGTTTGGAGAGTGCAGAGGCGCAGTGGAGTCCTCCGGCCCTCGTCAGGGCAGATTTCCCCAGACAGAGCGTTCCTGTACCGGTGGAGCCGGACACCGACTGGCCCTTCAATACCAGGTACCACAGAACCACAACAACACTTCAGTCACGTGTGCTTATGTGCCGCTAACACACCTCGGTCCTCAAGGAGACGCTAGAGGTCCTTCAGACATCAGTGTCATTCTGGAGATCAGCTGGTTAGTTTGGTCCTGTTAGTTCTGCTGCTAGATGACGTGATTATACTGACCACCAACATCGTTATTTCTATTCCAGGTTATTTTGCCAGGAATATTGTGGAATAAATCCTGCTTCTAAATAAAAGAGGCAATAGATAAAGACATTTCATCACTGCAGCTGCTGTTAGAAGCCCCAGTTAACATTGAAACCGTTTACTAATGAATGCTAAAGCACTGAGACTGAGCTGTGTGTGATCGGACACATTCAGAACCACAGCAACTCGTGAGATCAAGCGCTTGTGTTCTTATGTGTTGAGCTGAACTCTCTCTCTCTGAGAGTCTGGTGTTAATAATGACGCACCCGGGCATCTGGGGTGTCTGTGGGCAGAGGAGGGTTGGGCGGCTTCTGATGGCAGTAAGTGACTCAGCTGTGTGTGTGTGTGTGTTTCAGGCCTCTGGTTCTGACCTGTCAGGAGCATCTGGGCGTCACGTATCTGACAGTGAGTGAAGATCAGTGTCCACGCATGCTGATTCACAACCGCTGCCCCAAGAGCCTCTTACTGAAGGAGAACACCAGGGGTAACACACACGCGCACACACACATAATGCAGGACTGCAGGTCTTTGCTTATGTTAATGTTGAGTGTGTTTCAGAGTCAGAGAGGTCGGAGGTGTTCAGCCGGACGGTTCCTGCTCTCTCGTCTGTCCATCACGAGTTGTTTCATCAGGCCTCCAGCTTCCCTGAATGCAGACAGAAAGAGATGCTGCCCACCCTGCAGCTGCGCATCATGACGGACACGCCCCCCGGTCACTCGGACACGCCCCCCTCACCAGGCTGGACTGACGCCATCGATATCAACAGTCCTGGAGCACAGGTGCACAGCACCTCACACTAGAACTTTTTGGGTGGAATCAGATAAAACTTTAAAATGGCATTAGTAATGTTTGTCTTAATTTCTTCACTTTCAAACATTAAACCACAGAGCTTTTGTTTTGATGGTAAACCACAGGTTTAAGTTGTTTAAGGTTTATAAACGTTTTTCATTATTTACAAGTATGTGAAGATTTTTGTGTCATGTTGCGATGGCAAATGCTCATTAATGCGAGTCAAACTCCGAGCAGAAGCAGATGGAGTTTGTGTGGATCTGAGATGCTGTACACACCGGCGGATCAGGAGCTGCTCGTGTGTTAATCAATACAGTGCTGCGCTTCACTGAAACACAATAAAACAATAGAAGTCTATGGAAAGTTCCCACAATTCACAGAAACAAACGTGTGTGTGTGTGAGAGAGACGTGTGTGTGTGTGCTGTCAGTTCAGTCTGCATCAGATCAGCAGTTTCTGAGCACTCAGTAGACGTGTAGATGTGAACATGTGTCTCCAATCATCACAGTCTCATGACTGGAGCTCCTGTGTGTTTTCTAGGTTGTTTTTCTTCCAGGTTTTGGCTGTTTGTACATCGATGTTCTTCACCAGAGCGGCACCATCACGCTGACGCTCGCACCAGAGAGCAAAGTGGAAGACATCGTCACACACCACAGGTCAAGCATGCTTATATTCACGCATGTGCTGAGTCTCTCCACAAGAGGGCAGTGTTTGACTTGCTCACCCGTTTGTTTCCCGCAGGCTGTCCGATCAGACGCTGTCCTTCAGGATTCTGCTGAACGAGGCGTGCGTGGCGCTCTGTGATGATATCACCAGCCCGTCCAGTTCAGTGGAGCTGCTGCGTCTCACCGTCTCCAAACTGCTGTTCCAGCTGCCGCCCGGCGAACCCTCGGCCGTCCACACCATCCAGATCCACTGCACCGGCCTGCAGGTGGACAATCAGCTATACGAGCGTGCCAGCTTCCACTTTCCAGTCATCCTGTGCCAGGAGCCTCAGAGCGACGCCGGCTTCCTGTCCCTGAGAGTCACCATCTCCGCCGATGGACGGCTGGACCGCCTCGCACTTCGCGTCCGGCCAGCACGCGTCTATCTGGAGGACACCTTCATCTACTACATGAAGACGCTCTTTCACACCTACATCCCAGAATCCCTGGGTGGGCGGGGCTGTGGTGGAGGGGCGGAGCCTGCGGTTCCATGGGAAGTGCTGGAGTCGAGCCACGCTCTGGTGACGCCGGTGCTGCTGCAGAAGCTGTCCATCGAGCCGCTTCATCTGCTGGTGAGCATCCACGCCTCGCTCAAGCTGTACATCGCCTCCGACCACACGCCGCTGTCCTTCTCACTGTTCGAGCGCAGCCCCGTCTGCACCACACCTAGACAACTGGTGCACACACTCGCCATGCACTACGCCGCCGGAGCGCTCTTCAGAGCAGGTGTGTCTCACTCGCACACACTCACTCACTTTCTCACACTCTCTCACACACACACGTATTCTCAAACACACACAGCTCTGTCAGTTTTGTGTGTCGTCTTCAGTGAAATATGGGATTCAGGTTTTGCAGATTGAGGATAAAACTGTCCTGGTGAACAACACCTCAAACACTATCAAGTGTAGAGCTGTGGTCACACAACACAAAACCACACCTGAGCAGGTACAACACACACACACACACAAAATCTCACACAAAATCTCACACAAACACACACACACACACAATCTCACTCACTCACACACACACACACACACATGCACGGAGACACAATACAACACATATTGACATGAATGTTATAAAAACAGGTTCTAACGCGATATTTTGTTTGGCGATACTGTATCGATTCTCCAAAACGGAATATCGATATTTAAAAAATAAATGGATAATAAAAAAAAAAATCATACAA
This sequence comes from Barbus barbus, assembly GCF_936440315.1. Taxonomy (NCBI): domain Eukaryota; kingdom Metazoa; phylum Chordata; class Actinopteri; order Cypriniformes; family Cyprinidae; genus Barbus; species Barbus barbus. Next base: position 33,089,731 of record NC_136740.1, read on the forward strand.
GATTCATGGCAGTTGTTTCGTTTTGAGTTCATATCCCGACCGCTAGTCTTCATCTCTGAACTTAAACAGTGACAGGAAATACTAGCATTAGAGCACTCCACTAATGTTAGCGTTAATATAGTTTCTACTTCCACTCACTATTACGAACCTACATCCCCTCCAGAAGTCTGAGATCTGATAGTGAGCGACGCCTTGTGGTACCATCACAGAGAGGCTCAAAATCACTCTCCAGAACATTCTCGTTCACCATTCCTGGCTGGTGGAATAATCTTCCCACCCCTATCCGGAACGCCGGATCCCTGGCAATCTTCAAGCAACAACTGAAAACTCATCTCTTTCGGCAGTACTTGACTTCATCCTAAACTTAAAAAAAAAACTCTTTCCCTCTATGTTTCTCTCCGCTTACGAGCTTGTACTTATTTGAACAATGACTGAGACTTGGTGTTACGAGCACTTCCTCTGTCTGATTGCCTCTTCAAGATTAATCGCTTTTTGTATTCCCCAATTGTAAGTCGCTTTGGATAAAAGCGTCTGCCAAATGACTAAATGTAAATGTAAAACTTCAGAAAGGAAAAATACGGTACAATCGCGTGTATGTATTTTTATGTAAGTGTCTAACGTTATGTTAATTAAACTACACACACACACACAAAACAGCTAGCTAACCAAAGACTATAGAAACTTGTAGCTAAGGTACTGTTGTCTAATCAAATCTATTCAGCGGTATCACCAACTACATACAGGCTTAGCTAACGTTATGTATTTAGGTGGAGGAGCATGAGAAGAGAGAATAATTCAGTTCACTAAGTCACTGAATTTAAGATGTTAAATTAGTTAACTTACCCAGTAAAGGAGTGGTTGCTGGCCATTGCTGCTAGAAGCTCACTCTTCTGTCAGACTGGCGTCAGTGGCGGGAAAGCGTAGTGGGCGTGGTCAACCTGTCACTTCAATCGAGAGTGGCCAATAGAAAAGGGCCTTTCATCCTGGTGCGTAGAGACCGCCCACTGACACACAGCTTCACTCGCAAGCAAAACTTTTCAACTCGCAAACAAAAGTTTTAGACCCGCAAAAAAAGAAGGCAGGAAAGAGAGCAACATTTGTGGATTAGTGATGAAAACTTTTTGAAGTGCACAAAGAAAAAAATATTGTTTTTAAAGATTTACACACACTGCAAATTATTTTGCTTTCAATTACTTTAATTTTGAACCTTAAGAAGACTTTTTTTGCAAACTTTTATTTTTTAATTACAAAATAATTCCTTTTGCTCTCAAATACAGAATTTTTGTTTGAATAATAAATACACAAAAATAATTCCACAGTAGAGTCGCTGTGTAGCTGCAGCTTTCTCGTAATTCAGGGCTGTTTTGTGCAGTTGAGGCGGTGCTCGCGTCGCGTCTCAGCGATTCCACGCGCAACATAAATACAAACTGAAAAACCTGAGAAATCCAAGTTGAAAAGTTCTGAGAATGTTTATTTGATTGTTTTACAATTGTTTAGTTTTCTTTAGGAATCCTGCAAGCACTTTATTTGTCATTGATATTAAGCAGATGTAATTTTTTGTTCAGATCAAATGTTATGACATCGCATGTCACAATTATAAACTTAAACTGTGAAACTTTTATAAATAAAAGTCTATAAATATATCTTTTTATAAAATACATTTTATACATACATTTAACTAAAGAATCATGCAAGCACTTGAATATTTCCCGCTTTACTCGTACTGCACAAAAAGTGCTTCAATAATGTTGAATGTTACAGGGACTGATTATTGCAAATACAGATCAAATACAGTGTGTTCTGGTTAAACTATTATTTATTTATTTTTTGCTAAGGTTTGCATATGGTGGTGTGTTCTTAATGACAGCTTTCCTAAAAAATATATATCCTATTCCTAAAATAAGAAATATCCCAATATATCGCCTTGCTTACAGTATATATCGTATCGCAACCCCTGTATCGTGACACGTATCGTATCGCCAGATTCTTGCCAATACACAGCCCTATAACACTCAAACACACTCACTCACTCACTCACTCACTTTCACACACACACACACACACATACTCACACATACTCACACACACACACTCTCTCACACACACACACACGTATACATACATATACACACTCACACACACTCACTCACTCACTTTCACACACACACACACACACACACTCACTCACTTTCACACACACACACACACACGCACACACACACACACACACGTATACATACATACATATACACACTCACACACACAGACCCTTGTAAAATCGACCCTATGTTAGTATATGTTGATTACTGTAGGTTGTTTGGCATCTAGTTCTGTCATCTGTACAGTTTCCTGTTTATTTGCTGAAGAAATGCTTGATTATTTTGAGATTTGTGATCTGTTTATTCTCTGATTCTATTCCCTTTCCTTTTGATCACAATGTTTTTTATTTATTTTTTCCTAATAAAACTCATAATCAATAATTCCATTCCATTCAGTCAGTTCACTTGGTACAACACATGACTATGGGATATCACACTCTTGCGCCATCAGCTGAATACACATATAGGTGCATCTCAAAACATTTGAATATCGTGAAAAAGTTCATTTTTTTCTTGTAAGTTATTTCAAAAAGTGAAACTTTCATATATTTTAGATTCATTACATGTAAATTAAAACATTTCAAAAGTTTTTTTGTTTTAATTTTGATGATTAGAGCTTACAGCTCATGAAAGTCAAAAATCACTATCTGAAAATATTAGAATATTTACATTTGAGTTTCAATTAATGACCATCCCTACAGTATATGAAAATATACTGTATTATATGAAACCACAATAATGGAGAAGACTGCTGACTTGGCAATGATCCAGAAGATGAACATTGACGTCCTCCACAAAGAGGGTAAGTCACAGAGGGTCATTACTGAAAGCTGTGGCTGTTTACAGAGTGCTGTATCAAAGCATATTAAATGCAGAATTGACTGGAAGGAAGAATTTGGGAAGGAAAAGGTGCACAAGCAACAGGGATGACCGCAAGCTTGAGAATACTGTCAAGCAAAGCTGATTCAAACACTTGTGAGAGCTTCAGAAGGAGTGGACTGAAGCTGGAGTCAGTGCATCAAGAGTCTCCACGCTCAGACGTCTTCAGGAAAAGAGCTACCAAGCCACTTCTGAAACAGAGACAACATCAGAAGCATCTTACCTGGGCTGTGGAGAAAAAGAACTGGACTGTTGCTCAGTGCTCCAAAGTCCTCTTTTCAGATAAGCTCTTTTAACAAGAGCTAATTAACTCTTTTTCGAGTAAGATGTCTAAGCACAAAAGAGATTCTCGCCCCTGTCCTATGGCATGTGGGTATTCACTGTCTGAAAAGGATATTCACGAGCACTGCCTGTTGTGTCTGAGGATTGTCCATGCTAAGTTGACTCTCTCCAATGCTGGAGTATGTGAACATTGCCGGCAGCTCCGTTGTTCCACACTCGAGCGGCATGTGGCGTTTGTGGAGCGTGTGCTCGGTGGGGCAGTCACGGTCCGCTTCTGTCCTTAGAGGCTAATCCAGAGGCGGCTCTGGCTGTTTTTGGGGATCTGGGGTGATCGTGCAGTGGCCGAGGAGATTGCTCCTGAGTTTGGTCGGGCGTTTTGTGTGTCGGGATGATGACTCTGTCTCATTTTATGCGGGCGAAGAGTTCTCTGACGACACTTTTCAGGCAGGACAAATCCTGGCTTCTCCCTCGTCAGCAAGGAGTGTTATGGGGGAAGTGCGTTCCATGGCCGGTACATTCAGTGTGCGCTGGTGTCATTGGGCCATGCTATGGTGGGTACTGTGGTGGTGCAGTGTCATCTTTGGCTGACCCTAGCGAACCTGCCTGAGCGGGATCGGAGAGCATTCCTCAGCGCCCCGATCTCACCCCACTCTTCAGAGAAGGCCTTGGTGCGTTTCAAAAACCAGTGCTCTCATATGAAAGCGTATGCATATGAAAAAGAATGCGATCATCAACACTAACCACATATAAATGAAAGCTGACTAATGTTACCGAGTGAAATGTGGATCCAGAAAGAGGTAAAGGACTTTTCAAGCTTTGAGATACTGATGGAAGCCATCTACTGCATCTTTGCTTTTATAATATTACTGAATATGATCCAAATGTAGTATTTGATAAAAATGCGACTTTTTTCAGCTTTTTGCTCAAAATTTAACTTTTTTATGAAACCTGCTTATATTCAAGTGTTGATTAAAAAAACTATACTAGAATAAAACAGATTTTTATGTTTGAAAGTAGAGGGTCTGATCTTTATTTTGATGTATTGCATGATCAGATATTCATACAACAAAATATTCTGGGGGCCATGAAAGTTTAGTGAAAATCAGCAAAAACGCTGGCAGTGGCTGGCAACTTTTTTCAAAAACGCTGACGGGGAAAGACTTAAAGAGGCACATCGTCTGAGGCCCGTTACAAAGTCAATGATGCTGTCATGGGACTTGGTTCTGGAGGCCAATGGCTAACCTCCTTTCGAACCATTCGAGTCTTTAGATCTGAGGATGTTCTGTCAGTGCATCCCACATGCATCCAGTTTGCGCTAGATGGGTCGAGAGTGGTCCGCCCGAACATGGCGTTTACAGCTGAAGTCTTGTCGGGGACATATAGTGTGCTCTCATTTGAGCTGCCCACCCTGTCAAGCCACTCTATCGACTCTGAAGAGGACAAGAAGCTTCATGCTGTGTACGTGGAGCAGAGGCGAGCTGCGCGTTCCTCAGATCGGCTGTTTGTATGTTTTGCCAACCTGGTTCAGGGGAAGCCGCTGTCTAAACAACGCCTTTCACTGGATTGTGGAGGTGATTTCTATTACATACAAAAGCACAGGTTTGGCCCTGCCTGCAGGGGTGCGTGCGCACTCAACGAGGGATATGGCGACGTCATGGGCATTATTTAGAGGAGTGCCTGTGGAGGACATTTGTGCGGCATCTAGTTTTGCCACACAAATGTTAGCACGGTTTTACCGGCTAGATGTCACTGTGGTGACAGTGACCAGGTTTCCATCCAAGGATTTTTTAAATATTTACGATATAGATGATGGAAATGCCAATTATCGATTAAATCTTATTCCGTTTAACTTTAGTGCATAAATGCTATATCGATACTTCAAATGTTGCAAAATTTAGTTTGGAAACACTTTTTGTCGAGAAAAGGGGCTTTAACGCAAATAAATGTTTTGTCACATGACAGAATTAGCCTATAGGCAGCGTCCGTGTTCATGGATTAAATCATATTCATTAAATCATTGAATTATATTCATATTAAATTGTATCTAAAATTATTTTATACATGGTAAGAAAAAGACGAGTTACCTCTCAAACATACTTATCTTAATTTGATGTTCCTTTAGTAGGCTAGCCTACGTTTACGTTATTTTTTTACAGTGCAGTGTTCAGTTTAAATAGTCTGCAGTCTGTGCCTTTCAGCTTGGCCACCATAACCCCGTGATATTATGCCAAGCACATTTAGTTTTACATGGATATTGGAACGCGAAGTACAACATTTTTAATTAATTCGTTTTGGCTTGTTAGCTTCTTATATTTTTATTCTTGTTTTGTTCTGAGTTCTTTCTACCGTTAAATTTAAATGATTTGTTGTGGAGTGAGGGAAATAAAATAGCATGTTTTTTTCAATATGTTTGGCTGACTGTATTTTATGATGACAGTGAACAGGCTGTGTTGTGGAGTCAGTAGGCTATATTTAACTGCACGATCACTTGATTATTTATTTGTTTTCTTATAAAAGTGGAAACAACTTACAATAGCCTACTCCTTCATTTGTGGTTATATAAGAGTAAGACATTATTCAAAACTATTCAAAATATTTATTTTATTTGTATACATTCACAATAAAAACAAAATATTGTGCTTTTGTGAAATAAAGGAAACAAACAGGGTGCCGCTTTCTCAAGAGAGCATCGCAAAAATGAACTGAAATTCTGCATATAGGCTGCTAATTGTTGCGGTTTTTTTCCTTTCATTTTGTTTCATTAATTATTTAGAAAAATATATTTTGTATATGGTCCTATTTATTTGATATGTATAATAGCTTATGTTTTTCTCTGTTCGCAGAAGCGCTGCAGGTGCGTGAATCCTCACGTTCATGTTGTTTATGCTGCTTTTTGCGTGTATAAAAATAACCCCTGAAAAACACATTTAGGTATTTTTAATGGGTCACAGCCACCTATCAATTTAAATTTTATTTAATTGTAATTTAACCTAATCTTGTCGGTTAACGGTTAATATGGCTTAACGACCGTCGGTTAGGAGAAATAAAATAACTGGAATGAACATTCCAGTTTCCTACAAACATTAATCAGAAAAATAATAATACAACTGCACCTGCTTATGATTATTGCTTGAATAAGTAGCATATCTATTTAATAGTCTATAACAAAGTCCCAAAAAAAAAAAGACTCATGACACTTGTAGGCCTATACAATTTAATAATAGGCTGTTTTGTTTCAAATGAATGAAGAACAGGCTAGTGGCCTATAGCCTATAATTTACGCAATAGGAGAAATTATGTTGGAAAACAGCTCGAGGGCAATTTATTATTGCGATACACCAATACTTATGCGACGATTCGTTTTTTTAGGGATGACGTCATCACGCGCACCATTTTATTGGTAAAAGGCCAGTTGGATGGAAACAGGCTGTAGACAGCAAATTTTGCTAAGTTTTTTTAATGTACATTCTCTTTGTCGATAGCAAAACAGAGCAAAAACTGGATGGAGACTTGATTAGTGGCTCGGTCCGTGCTCACCGCAGGGGTTGCAAGTCGGAGGCCTTTACTCCCGTGAAGCGTATGGGGTATGTGGCAGGTGCTGATCCGTCATGTTTAGTTCGGCGACTTTGCGGGACCTGAATATGTGTCCTATAGTCATGTGTTGTACTGAGTGAACCGACTGAATGAGAACAGTAGTTATGTGCATAACTCAATGTATTGTGTGTTTATTTGTTATTAACCCCGTAACCTTACCCCTCATGTTCTGTTGTGGTCATTGTGACCTCGAGAGGATTTCCTTTTTCCCAAAAGTGCTAGTTAATGGACAGAAACTCGTTGACTGTTCTCTGGTGATGTTTTAGGTTGGGTCGTGGGCTCTCTGGAGATTCTGGGCAGTCCGGGCAGTCTGGTGCGGAGTATCGGGAACGGCGTGTCGGATTTCTTCCGCTTGCCATACGAGGGTTTGACTCGTGGACCGGGAGCGTTTATCAGCGGCGTCTCTAGAGGAACAAACTCCTTCATCAAACACATCTCTAAAGGTGAAACACACACATAAACACACACTCACTCACGATTCCAGTGTCAGTTATTCTATGGTTTGATTCCCCTGCTGCGTCTCGTCTGAGCATCACATCATTGTGTGTGTCTGTGTCTGCAGGAACGCTGACGTCCATCACAAATCTGGCCACGAGTCTGGCGCGGAACATGGACCGTCTGTCGCTGGATGACGAGCATTATATGCGACAAGAGGAGTGGAGGAGACAGTTACCTGAAACTCTGGGAGACGGACTGAGACAAGGACTGTCGAGACTCGGCATCAGCCTGCTGGGTAAAACACACACTCATATACACACACACTCCCAAACACACCCTTCTCGTCCCTCTGAGGGTGCCGTCACTCACTCGTGTGTGTGTGTGTGTGTGTGTGTAGGAGCGATCGCAGGAATCGTGGATCAGCCCATGCAGACGTTCACACGGACGCTGGAGTTGCCGAGCTCAGCGAGCAGTGCGGCCCGTGGCGTGATCTCAGGAGTGGGGAAAGGCATTGTGGGAGTTTTCACCAAGCCAATCGGAGGAGCAGCTGAGCTGGTGTCGCAGACCGGATACGGTATGAGAATGTTCATGTAGGCGAGCGCAGGAGAGTGTGTTCATGTGCGTGTGACACGTGTGTGTGTGTGTGTGTGTGTGTGTGTGTGTGTGTGTGTGTGTCGCAGGTCTGCTACACGGCGCCGGTCTCTGGCAGCTTCCCAAGCAGCTGCACCTGCCGACTGACACCAGATCAGCTGACGCCTCCAACAGCCACGTCAAATACGTCTGGTAAAACAACAGCTTTTACATTTACCTATTATTATTTTCATAGTGTTTGATTTTGGTTAGTTATATAAAATTATTTTTGTTTTACATTTTTATGATTTAATAAATTTTTATTTTTATTTAAACATCATTTTACTTTTTATTGTGTAATTAATTTTTAGTAAGTGTTTTATTTTGATTAATTTTTAAAATTAGTTTAATCTTGTGTTGTTAATTATTTTTTTTAATTGTACATTTTTATAATTTAATTCGTTTTTGTTTTATTTAGATTTTTTTATTATTATTTTAATTTTACTGTTTTATTGTTGTGATATACTTAATATTTTTTATGTATTTTTATTTGTATTATTTTTTAATTATTGAAATTTTACATTTTATTTTTACATTTAATTAATTTTCAGTGTTTTATTTTAATTTTACATTTTTATGTTTAATTTTTTTGTATTTTGTTTATTATTATTTTACAATTATCATTTTACATCTTTGTGATTTACATTTTTAGTATGTTTTATTTAGATGTTTAAATTTTTATAATTTCATTAAAGTATCTTTGGATTTGTATTATTTTAAAATTATTTAGGAAAACACTGATCAGAAGGGTGAGTGTGACCTCAGTGGAGCTGATCCCTCACTCTGTGTGTGTGTGTGTGTGCAGGAAGATGCTGCAGTCTCTGGGCCGTCCGGAGCTGCACATGGCTCTAGACGTGCGTATAGTGAGCGGATCGGGGCAGGAACATGCCGGCTGTCTGCTGCTGAGCGGAGAGGTTCTGTTCGTCGTCAGTGTGTGTGAAGACGCGCAGCAGCAGGCCTTTCCCATCACTGAGATCCAGTGTGAACACGACACACACAAGCCTGGACGCATCACACTCACACTGCAGCAGCACCGAGTGACCAGTGACACTGAGGTACACATTTTTATACAGCATCTTTCAGAACCTGAAGGTCACTTTACAAATACATAATACAAAAATACATAATCCAAGCAAAATTAAGTGTCAATAATTGTTATAATGACCTTCATGTATAGAATTAAAACATAAATCCTTTTTCATTATGGATGTTCCTGGATGTTCTTGTGTAATTGTTAGTAGATTTTTTTTTAACCCTCTGGTATTTTGTGTGGCAGTCAAAAATTACGTTTTTTTTTCTCTATGAAATGATTGTACTATATTTTAGTTTGATAGTTTTTATATTAATAAAAATGCTATCAAATATTTTATATTTTTAAGAGATTTTATTGTACTAAATTATATTTTTGGAACATTTAAGATCCATTTATTATCTGTAAATCACTTTTTGAGCACAGACCTGAAAATTACATTTCCATCTTAAACTGTAAATCTTGCCCCCGGTTTCACAGAATAGGCTTAATCTAGTCCCAGACTAAAATGCATATTTGAGCTGTCTCAACTGAAAATACCTTGCTCTGACATATCTTAAAATATGTCAGTGTCATTGTTCTGTGTCAAGATGCAGACCTGTAATGTTTTCTTCTAAGGCATTTTTGTAAATGTTGCTTAAATATCTTTAACTAAAGCCTAGTCCTGGCTTAAGCTAAGATATTATCTTGAATGCTTTGGAGCACAGACTGAAGTGTGTGTGTGTGTGTGTTTTTCAGGACCATTTACCCATTTAGAATCATGTGTGTGTTCACATAGCAAATGCCAAAACCTTTACCAAGTTTCATACCATTCCGATTAAGTATAAAAAAAATCAGTCAAATATGTCTGAACACCTTCAGAGGGTCAATATCTTGCATCTTAAGTTTCCTTCAGTTTGTGTTTCACTGTTTTATCATCAGGGGCCGGTTGCATAAAAGGTTTAGACTAGTCTTAAAAGTTAGTCAGCGAATATTTTTCTTTAAGACTGGTCAAAATATTTAAAATTCGGTTACATACAATGCATCCGGAAAGTATTCACAGTGCTGTTACAGCCTTATTCCAAAATTGATTAAATTCATTATTTTCCTGAAAATTCTACAAACAATAACCCATAATGACAACAAGAAAGAAGTTTGTTGGAAATCTTTGTAAATTTATAAAATAAAATAATAAATAAAAAATCACATGTACATAGGTATTCACAGCCTTTGCCATGAGACTCAAAATTGAGCTCAGGTTACACCTGTTTCCACCGATCCTCCTTGAGATGTTTCTACAGCTTGATTGGAGTCCACCTGTGGTAAATTCAGTTGATTGGACATGATTTGGAAAGCACACACCTGTCTATATAAGGTCTCACAGTTAACGGTGCATGTCAGAGCACAAACCAAGCCATGAAGTCCACAGAATTGTCTATAGAGCTCAGAGACAGGATTGTGTCGAGGCACAGATCTGAGGAAGAGTTCAGAACAATTTCTGCAGCATTGAAGGTTCACAGAAGCGTGTAGTCTCTGTTACCCTTAATGGAAGATCATCAGTTTTACTTTTGGATTCAACTTAGACTAATCTAAATTTTTACATTTTATGCAAGCAAATTTTTAAAATATGACCAGTCTTAAAGAAAACAATTAGATGCTTAACTTGTAAGACTAGTCTAAACCTTCTATGCAACCGGCCCCAGCAGGATGTTCACGCAGAAGTCAAACTGTTAGTGTTTTGTTTATGTTCCTGCACCTGATGGATGTGTTATGATGTTCACCTGTGTCTCATGTGTCTGTCTCTCTCTCTTGTGTCTCTGGTCTGTCGATTGAATTCAATATTGCTTTATTGGCATGACTGTAAAAAATACAATATTGCCAAAGCTTGAAATATATAGAGAGAAATATAATAACAATGAAAATATCAAAATAATAGAATAAAAACATTATAACAATATAAACTTAAACAGTGTAACAAATAAGAACTTGTGTGAACATTTAACCAAAGCTCCTGAAAAATTCCAAAAGATTAAGCTGAAAAAGACAGAGAGTGAGATAATGGCAACAAACAAATAAAAACAACAGAGGAACAACTTGGATTCGCGTAAACACTGATTTTTCTTCTAGAAAATACATTTTAATACAAAAAAGAAGACTTGAACCTCTGGATTAGCATCTGGCTACTGGATCAGCACTGCACCAGCTATCTGCAGATTTCCCTCCAAAACACTTAAGAAATTTTTAAAGGAACTACAACTGAAAAACATGCCACAATTGTTGATCTACAGTGGCTAAACAAAGAGGTGAGCTCTATCTGGTATAAAACACAAACAAAAACTGAATATTTAATTTTATTCAAGTAAAAACTCTCATCATTATAAGCTAAAGTTAGCTGCACTTCTGGCTCAGTGCCCAGTCTGATCACCATGGCCACCCTGGCTCTAGCAGGTGTGTTACCCAGAGAAGGCACGAAAAAAACACAGAGAAAACTCTGAGACAATTCTGATGTTCTATACGCTGACTATATTCAGCTCAATGGGAAAAGAATCCAGAACAACTTCATTTTCCACACCACTATGATTAATGCTTGGAAACTGATCATCTGTGAGGAATGCAAGCATGTTTTTAAAGAAGGAATTGGCCGAGGTGGAAGATTAACTATTTGTGAAGATAAAATGCTAGACACAGACAACCCCATTCTCACTATAACATACTATACTAAAGGCACCTTCTTACTGCAAGGCAATGAAGCAAGCCTGAACTCATTTGAGGAGATGTTCCCCCTGCTAAAAGCCAGAGTAGAGAAGGAGAGAGAGGAGACCCATGGGAACTGCACAGACTCTGAAGAAGAAGGCCCAGTGAATCCGAACGTCAACTGAGAGACAGTTTAGCCCTACTAGAACTGGACTTCACTGAATTCAGAGAACACACTCAGGCCAAACTCTCAGACACACACAACACAAACATTTACATCCAGGAGCTCAAAGATGAACTCCAGCAGCTGAAGAAAAGCACCTGCTCCTCCATGGACTTACAAGAGCGCTCGGAGAACTTCAAGAAGAAAACCAAACTCTTCACTTACAGTTATGCAAACTAGAGGAGGACACAGAGAAAAAGGAAGTGAACTTTTCCAGACAGCTGCAAGAAATGAAAGAACAGTTACAGAAAAACACAAAAGACAATACACTTCACTACAATGCAGCTCCAAACAAACCAAACTACACAAACACAGAATGCGTGCCTACGACAAACACACAGACACCTGCAGCAACACAGGGCTCACCTGCCCAGACTTCAGAACCTGATACAGATGTTCTCTGGATCTTTTTTTCTTACAAAATGGCGCCACTGTGTTCGGACGCCGTCCAGGTCGCTCCGCTCAGATTTTGCTTTAACCTGTTAACCTTCGCCCCCATTTGGGGCTTCGCAGGTGAAAATAACCTACCTAAATTAAAATGGTAACAGTTCGTGACAAAGTGTGCTTACACAAACAAATTAGGTATCTTTGGAAAGAAGACACTCTGGGCTTTACTATCCATCATCCAGAGTTGATAATGCTCAAAAAGATAAAAAGTTATAGACACTGACGTGCCTTGAAAAATATTTTTCCACACTGAATGTTTTTTTATTTCATATACAAATACATGAAATAAGTCCTGGAGCAATGGATCGAAAGCCACATGTCTCATGAGTTCATATTTCAAATTTGAAGAAGATACCACGAAAAATGAGATTCCTGCAATATTTTTTCTGAAACTATTTATAGTCCCCCCACCCCCCTGTTTGAGGAACAATAACCACCAAATGGATTGCAGAATTATACAAGCTATTTTAGTCATTATACATGTTCCTGCATAGTTTTTCAACTATAAAATAATAGACAGATTTATCTGAGCACTAAAAAATAAAAAAATAATTATTTGAGTAATAAAAAAGGAAAAAAAATAGAAACAAATGCTTTGTATATAGTATGTATACTGAAGTATTCTGATTGCCAGACATGAAGTGATATTGCCAGACATGGTCATAGAGTCAGTAATCACACGCTGATGTGCTTCCATTCAGATGATAATCAAACAGATGGGCCATATAATCAATAATAGCTGATCATTGAATCACAATGATAGCCGTCATAGAGTCGGTAATAAACACGCTGATGTCCGTCCATACAGATTATAATCATGCAGATACGGCCATATTCCCCACACAATACACACACACACATATATAAAAAATGTAGTAGAAAAAAAAAACTTTTTTTTAATGTAAAAAGCAGATCGCTAAGTTAGCGTCATAGCCTGCGTCAGAGCTGGCAGGAAGGAGCGCCAAATTCAAATAAACTATATTCCGCTTTTCTGAGACTTTTTTTCTCCGTGGACGGTCTCATTCTGTTTGTAAAACTGTATGCTACAGCACCGTGTTGTTTTTTTACCACCAAGATGCTGTTTTTGAGCGTAATTTATTCCATAAAGGACGCGAACAATAACTCTCTGAAGAAATGAAACGTAAACAAAGGAATATTCACCCTTATTACAACATTATTGTTTCGCTGGACTAAAAGTGCTCGCTGGGATGTTGTTCTGTGGACCCTTACCTCTCTAACTAAACTGGGATTTCAGCAGTGGACGCGTTTGTGGCTCATTATTACAATGATAATGGTACGTACGGCTTTTTTATTCTGCCTGTTTTGATATGTACTGCTTACACAAATGTAGCAAATACATTCCTTATAAGCTTTCCATCGAAAAACAACGATCTGTCGTCGATGCTTGAGGCTTAGACCTTCAGAATGATATATAGTTTGTCAAGATTAACAATATTCTTTCACGTTAAATTCATTCATAAACATTAAACTAGTGGGGAAAAAAACGCTTCAGTGCGATGTCGCTCTGGTGAACGTTAACAGGTTAATTTACTTTTTTACTTTTACTTTCTCTTTTTACACATTTCACGTCGGCACTGATCACCTATAACAAAGAAACACTTTTGGACATTAGAAACCGCTACACTAACCTGTTCCAAGACACTTCATCCACGAATCCATCGTGGCCATTGGAGATCCTTCGGAACGCGGAGATAAACAATAACCCCCGAGGCGACGGATCAAGAAACACAGCGGGAAACGCGCTGCGATTCGAGACAGACTCAGGAAAAGGGCTCACAGTCCTCCTCTTCCGAGCATTCTGCTCGCAAATGTCCAATCTTTGGAGAATAAGATGGACGATATTAGAGCCAGGATTACTTTCCAACGGGACATAAGGGACTGTAATATCCTTTGTCTGTCCGAAACATGGCTTTCGTCGTCGGTCCCGGACACTGCTGTAATGCCAAGTGATAACTTCTCTGTTTTACGGATGGACAGAACAGCAGAGGCCGGTAAATCCAGGGGTGGAGGAGTGTGTTCCATGATCAACAAGAAATGGTGTGATCCCAGGAATATCTCCATTCTGTCGCGTTCCTGCTCGCCTCATCTGGAACATCTTTCCATTACTTGCCGCCCATTTTATCTGCCCCGGGAGTTTTCATCGATCATTGTTACTGCTGTGTACATTCCACCACAGGCAGACACCGGCTTGGCTTTGTCTAAGCTTCACGATGTGCTCAGAGGCTACATTAACAAACATCCTGACGCTGCCTTTATCATCGCGGGAGACTTTAACAAAGCCAACCTCAGGCAGGGCATACCGAACTTTCATCAACATGTATCCTGTCCAACTAGAGGACCAAATACCCTGGATCACTGCTACACTCAGTTTAAGAATGCTTACAAAGCCCGCTCACTACCGGCTTTTGGCAAATCGGACCATGCCGCCATTTTCCTCACACTGGAATACAAACAAAGGCTCGTTCAGGATCCTCCGGTGCAGAGAGTAGTGACCCGCTGGTCCTCCCACTCAGAGGCTATGTTACAGTCGGCTCTTGATGACGTCGACTGGGACATGTTCCAGGTGAGTTCTTCTGACGTCAGCGAGTTCACGGATGTAGCATTAAGCTTTGTAAACACGTTAACCGAGCAAGCTACAGAAACAATAACTATAAGGACATTCTCCAACCAGAAACTGTGGGTGGATAGAACAATCCATGCTGCGGTTAACACACGCACTGCCGCTTTGGGGGAAGTCGTGGCCTAATGGTTAGAGAGTCGGACTCGTAATCGAAAGGTTGCGAGTTCGAGTCCCCGGCCGGCAGGAATTGTAGGTGGGGGGAGGGAATGTCCAGCGCTCTCTCCACCCTCAATACCACGACTGAGGTGCCCTTGAGCAAGGCACCGAACCCCCAACTGCTCCCCGGGCGCCGCAGCATGGCTGCCCACCGCTCCGGGTGTGTGTTCACGGTGTGTGTGTGTGTGTGTGCATTTGTTCACTACTCACTGCTGTGTGTGTGCACTTGGATGGGTTAAACGCAGAGCACCAATTTCGAGTATGGGTCACCATACTTGACAATACGTCACGACTTAGAATGTGGCTCTTCTGACCGGGAATACGAGTGAGTACAAAGCATCATGCTATGCTCTCCGACGCGCAGTAAGAGCCGCCAAACACATATACAGAGAGAGAATTGAGTCTCATTTCCAGCTCAATGACTCTCGACGGATGTGGCAGGGACTGATGGACCATCTGTGCCTTTGGAAACAAATCCTCCGCAGAGGTGAGAGCAGGTCCATTGCTGGCCGACGAGTTAAACATCTTCTACGGCCGCTTCGACTGCAACAGCGGCGGCGTGTCTCTGCCGTCCAGCGCGTCAGGAAGCAGCAGGCAGAGTCTACACCTCCGACACATCACCGTGTCGGAGGATGAGGTTCGGAGGGCGCTAAAGATAGTGAACGTCAGGAAAGCAGCCGGCCGTGTTCTGAGGTCCTGCGCTGATCAGCTCGCTGGTTTGTTCACTTCCATCTTTAATGAGCCCCTTGCTACCTCCGTGGTTCCCACCTCATTTAAAAAATCTGTCATTATCCCTGTGCCAAAGAACAATAAACCCTCTTGCCTGAATGACTATCGCCCAGTTGCCCTCACATCTATAGTCATGAAGGTTTTTGAAAGACTTGTAAAAGAGCCACATTTGCTCCTCCATACCTGATGCTTTGGACCCTCTTCAGTTTGCCTATCGCCCAAATAGATCTAATGACGATGCCATCTCTCATGCCCTCCACTCTTCCCTCACACACATGGACAGCAACAATGGGAATTATGTAAGGCTGCTATTCATTGACTATAGCTCAGCTTTCAACACTATAGTCCCCATCAAGCTGGCTTCTAAACTCACAGACCTCGGCCTAAACTCCTCACTCTGTGACTGGATTCAAGACTTCCTCACCGGCAGACCTCAAGTGGTGAAAGTTGGCCAGTTCACCTCAAACTCCATCACTCTGAATGTAGGAGCCCCACAGGGCTGTGTCCTGAGTCCCCTGCTCTACTCTCTCTACACGCATGACTGCGTGTCCTCTCACAGCTCCACATCTATTATCAAATTCGCTGATGATACTGTGGTTCTGGGCCTCATCTCCAACAATGATGAGACCGCATACTTGGATGAGGTAGAGAGACTCACATCATGGCGCCAGGACAACTGTCTCTCTCTGAATGTGAGCAAAACTAAAGAGCTGATCATGGACTTTAGGAAGAGACAGCAGCAGCCCTACACTCCTCTTATGATCAGTGGGACCCCTGTGGAGAGGGTGAGTAGCTTCAAGTACCTCGGTGTAAACATCTCCGAGAACCTGACTTGGACTACACACATCCAAACAGTTAAGAAAGCCAGGCAAAGACTATACCACCTGCGACAGCTGAGGAAATTCAGGGTCTCACCAGCAGTCCTGAAAACTTTCTATTCAGGGACAATAGAAAGTGTATTGACTCAGTGCATCTCACTGTGGTATGGAAACAGCTCTAATCAGGACTGTAAAACACTACAGAGAGTTGTGCGCTTAGCTGAGCGCATCTCAGGGTCTGCTCTCCCCTCTCTGCAGGACATCTACCTCAAACGCTGCAAAAGTAGAGCTGTCAAAATCATCAAGGACTCAAATCACCCTGGTAACCGACTATTCACTTTCCATCTGGTAAGCGCTTCTGTAGCCTGATGGCAAAAACTGAGAGACTTAGGAGGAGCTTCTTCCCCCAGGCAATCAGGCTCCTAAACTCTAACTCTGTGTTATAACATCACTTGACTCCGTGTAAATATCACTATATCAATAAGCTATTCATAATTTTTCTCTACCTCATATTACTGCTATTTAAATACCCTGTACAACTTTTTTGCACATTCTTTTGCACATTCCTCTTATATTACTATTTAAGTCAACAACATACTGACCTGCACATTTATATTTATATTTTTTATCTTTTATTTTATTCTTTTATTTTTTCTACTTTTCTTTTTCTTAATATTGGTATACTATATAATTGCACTGTCCTTGGAGTGGACCTGACTTACATTTCACTGCTGGTTATACTCTGTATAATTGTGTATGTGACGAATAAAAATCTTTAATCCTCCTCATGGACTAAAATTCCTGGACCCCCATAAACTCTTTCCGCACCAAAAAGTCACTGCAAAGCGATGTAGCACAACAGGCCACACCCACCAGATCATCAGAGACTTCACAGGACACCCCTCATGTATTATCATTCACACTGGGACTAATGACCTTCACTCGCTGCGCAACAATACTTCTGATGCAGTGAGGAAAATGGCAGAAATCACCAGCAAAAAGTTCCCAGAATCCCAAATCATAATCCCCACGATTCTCCCAAGACACGACACACCACCACACATCATCTACAGCATCAATGCTGAAATCTACTGTGGCTGTTCTGCTCTACCCAATGTACACCTGGCCCACCACCACGACATCGGCCTCCAACATCTGTACGATGGACTTCACCTACACAAAGACGGAGTCCGTATTTTTGCAAAGACTCTAAAAGATGCAGACCTGGGCCACAGTTCAGCATCACCGAGACACCTGTTACCAACTCCACAATACCACCGGCCCATTCACCCCTACATGCCCAGACATCCCCCTCCGGCCCTAATGAGGACAGACATCGCCTGGACAAACACTGCACGTCGTCCACCACACCCACCAATGGCTCCCTACACATATGTAAACCTGCAGTCACCAACTTCACATCCACCTGCTGCCCATCAAACCCCCGTAAGAAAGAAGAAACCAAAAACCACCCCACACCAAGAGAAGCCCCCACAGCCGAGAGCACAGAGCTATGCTGAAGCTGCAGCCCGGCCCCCTGCTCCACCCAGCACCTCCACACCTGCCAGTGAACTGAGCCAGATGCTGCAGACACTGTGCAACCAGCTCCTCAACAGATAAGGACAATATGCCCAAACAGTGCACTAATATCTCGGGAAAAAAAAAGTGCCCTAGATGTAAATTGTCTACCATATACATTCTCACAGGTTATTTTCTCTGTCTTACCAAATAGGTTTATCTTTAATATTACTAAAATACTAATGCGTTCATTTCATATAAGTTGTTGGAATATTCAGGGTCTTCATTCTTCAAATTTTCGTCCTAAAAGCACAGACCCAATTTTTCAGAAAAATAACATATGCTGACATTATCGTTCTCACTGAAACCTGGTGTCGAAAGGATGCGCTTACCTACTGTCCCTCAGGCTACTATGAAGTAATTGTACCCTCAGTTAAATTAAGTACAGTCCACCGTGGACGAGACTCGGGAGGAATTTTGGTGTGGTACAGGGAAGCTCTGGCAAAACACACTTCTATTATTACACTAAGTAAATTTCATTGCTGGTTAAAACTAAACAATCAAATTGGCATTTCAACCACCGACACTTATCTTTGTGCCATCTACATTCCTCCAGCAGAATCCCCTTACTATGATGAGGAATATCTGAACAACATCCACACAGAGATCAGCCGTTTCCAGGCCCAGGGAAACGTGCTGCTGTGTGGAGACTTTAACGCAAGAACTGGATCTGAACCTGATAACATGGATCCAAAGGATAACGAACATGTCTTTGGCCAAAACCCCCTGAGTCTCACAAAAAACCTCCCATCAAGAAACAATCTTGACCAAACTGTAAATAAAAATGGTAGAGAATTAGTGCAGCTCTGCCGAGCCTCAGGCCTGTATATACTTAATGGCAGGATCAGAGGGGACTCTTTAGGGAGGTTCTCGTGTTGTTCAGGTCTTGGAGCTAGTGTAGTTGACTATGGTCACTGACATGGACCCCTCTGGTCTGTCTCTCTCTCATTTGTCTGTCTCTCTCTCTTGTGTCTCTGGTCTGTCTCTCAAGATTCAAGATTTAAATAGCTTCATTGGTATGGTGAAAGAAATCTTTACATTGCCAAAGCTTTAATAACACTATATAATAAAAATAAATAAATAATAATAAAAAAAATAATATGTTTTTATAGAAGTGCCTCTAGGCATATAGTGAGTGTGTTGGTAGTTCTGTCCCGCTGGAGGCTCTTTGGTCATGACAGGACCTCACACACCTGGCGGCCAGGTTTGAGCTTGCTGGGCTTTCTCCTAGCAGGTATGGGAGTTTGTCCATATTTGGTTTCTGAAGGAAGTCTTTGTGGTGAGTTGTGAAATGGGGATAGAAAGTGTCCCTAATTTGTGCATATTTAGGGCAGGATGTCAGGAAGTGCAGTTCTGTTTCCACTTCATTTCGTGTGCAGTGGGGACACAGCCGGTCTTCTTTTGGTAGCCAGGTCTGTCTGTGTCTGCCGGTCTCTATGGTGAGATTGTGTTGACTGAGTCTGTACATGCTCAGGACTTTCCTCAGTTTAGGGTCACTCACTGTACTCAGGTATCCTGCCAATTCATATTCTCTATTTAGGGCCAAATAGCATTCCAATTTACTTTGTAGGGCTGTTGCGTCTCTCCAATGTTGTAGGTATTTTTCTTTTTGTGTTTTAATTATTTGGTTTGGTCTGGCTAAGTTTTTATTCTCAGTCAGACATGTTGTGGTTTGTGTAGTCAGCTCTAAGACCGATTGGCTGAGGGCGTTTCTTTCTGGTGTCAGCTCTTGGTAGTTCAGGGCTTTGTGACGGAGGGTCTGTTTATCACTGTTTTTTAGGTGGGCATGGAATTTAATGGCCCTTTTTTGAATTGTGATTATAAGTGGGTATAATCCTAATTCTGCTCTGCAGGCATTATTTGGGGTTTTGCGCTGTACTCGAAGCAAAACTTTGCATAGTTCGGTCTGCTATTGGGTGTTCAGTCTCTATTGGTGCTATCAGTCTCTATTGAGTGTTTGTCCCATTTAGTGAACTCTTGGTTTGTGAGCGGGCCCCAGACTTCACACCCGTAGAGTGCGATGGCTTCTATTACTGATTTGATTATTTTTATCCAGATTCTGATTGGGATGTCAATTTTGATATTTCTCTTAATAGCGTAAAAAGCTCTCCGTGCCTTGTCTCTCAGGTCGTTCACAGCTTTGTTAAAATTCCCTGTGTTGTTAATATTTATGCCAAGATAAGTGTAGTTCTGCGTGTGCTCAAGGAGCATGTTGTCTAATTTAAAACTATGATGTTGGTCTTGGTTGCTTGGTTGCTTTTTCGGAAAATCATTATTTTTGTCTTTTTGGGGTTAACTGACAGAAGCTGTGCAGGAGGTCTAGATGCTGCTGTAGACCCTCTTTAGTGGGAGACAGCAGCACCAGATCATCAGCAAAAAGGAGGCATTTGACTTCAGTGTCTAGTAGAGTAAGACTGATCCAGAGCCCTGGCTAACTCATTTATGTATTGAACAGTGTAGGACTTCAGCTGCAGCCCTGTCTCACTCCACGACACTGAGGGAGGAATTCTGTGTGTTTGTTACCAATCTTAACAGCAAATTTGTTGTTTTTGTACATTGATTTGATGATGTCATATGTTTTTCCTCTGATGCCGCACTGAATTAATTGAAGAAAAAGACCTTCATGCCAAATGGAGTCAAAAGCTTTTTTGAAGTCAATAAAGCATGAGGAAATTGTGCTTTTGTTTTGGTTGATTTGCTTATGGATTAAGGTATGGAGAGTGTATATATGGTCTGATGTGCAACACTTGCTCAGGACATTTCTGTCTCTAAGAATATGGGCTAGTCTGCTGTTTAGGATGTTGCAGAAAAGTTGACCTAGGTTGCTGTTTACACATATGCCACGGTAGTTATTGGGGTCAAATCTGTCTCCGTTTTTATGGATTGGGGTGATTTAGGCCTTTGTTCCAAATGTTGGGGAATATACCTGAACTAAGGATGATATTGAAGAGCTTGAGGATTGCTAATTTGAATTTGTGCTCCGTGTATTTTATCATTTCATTTAGGATGCCATCGACACCACAGGCTTTTTGGGTTTTCAGGGTTTGTATTGTGTCTAATAGTTCAGCTCGTGTAATTGGGGAGTCTAAAGGCTTCTGGTAGTCTTTGATGGTCGACTCTAAAACCCTTAGTTTTTCACATATTGCATTTTGTTCCTGATTGTTTTCTATATTACTAAAAAGGTTGGAGAAGTGGTTTATCCAAACATCTCCATTCTGGTTGGCTAGTTCTTGATGGTAAGATGTGTTTCATGTATTCCAATGTTTCCAGAAGTGGTTGGATTCTAAGGATTCTTAAATTTCTTTGAGTTGACTTTTTGTGTTTTGCTCTTTTTTCTTTCTTACAGTATTCCTATATTGTTTAAGTTTTTCATGATAGAGATGACAGTGTTCTCATTGTCAGCATCTCTGTGTTTCTGGTTTGATAGGATTCTTACTTCTTTCCTAAGTCTTTTGCAGTCATTGTCAAACCATTTCTCAGTGGCATGTGCTCTTTTTGCTTTTCTTTTTGTGGTTTTTAAATTTGATAAAGTTGCTGAGAGCTCAAATATTCTGTTCAGCTTGTCTACTGCTAGGTTTGTACCTTCACTGTTGTGCAGGAAAGGAGTGGCGAGGAATTGATCTAATAGGACTTGAATTTTTGTTTGACCAATTGTGCTTAGATATGTATCTTTACTGTTTAGTTTCCATCTATACGTGTTTCTCAGTGAGTGGAGCTGGGTTTGTTTAGATGTTTCTCTGGTTAAGTAGAGGGTTACTATGGTCTGATAGTGGGTTTAGTTGGCTGGCTGTGAACGCTCTGAGGGAATTTGGGTTAAGGTCTGTAAGAAAATAGTGGACTGTACTGCTACCAAAAGGAGAGCTGTAGGTGTATCTACCGTAGGAATCTCCTCTTAGTCTGCCATTGACTACATACCTAGTGTGCGACACAGATGTGTTCCGCTTTTGTTTGTTGTTTTATCATAATTGTGTCTTCGTGTGTGTATAGGTGGGGGGAGGACGTCACCTCCAGGCAGGTGTTTGTCCCCCTGAGAGTTAAGTGTGTCCAGTTCTTCACCTGTTCTGGCATTTAGGTCTCCACAGACCAGTACGCTTCCCTGTGACTGGAAGTAATTCATGTCTTCTTCAAGAATGGAGAAACTTGTCTTCATTAAAATAGGGAGACTCTGCTGGAGGGATGTAAGTGGCACATAGGAAGATGTTTTTCTCTGTTGCGGTGACTGTCCTATTAATTTCTAACCATGTATAGAATTGTCTTGTTTTAGCTACTTTGACGGCATGGACAAGATTTGATCTGTACCAAATAAGCATGCCTCCTGAGTCTCTTCCTTGTGTCACTCCAGGCAGTTTAATAGATGGGATGAGGAGTTCTCTGTAGTCTTTGGGGCAGCCGGTGGGTCCGTCTCTGCTCCAGGTCTCCTGCAGGATGATGATGTCTGAATTTTTTATTTCAGAGTTGAAATCTGTGTTTCTGCTTTTGAGGCCAAAGGTAGATGATCTCAGGCCTTGAATATTCCAACTTGATATTATAAATGCTTTGTTGTTCATAGGGTTTTGACCTATGACAGTAGGTGTGAGCAGATGAGGTTGAGCATCTGACGGATGTCTCTTAGCTCTGTTGTTGTGGCTTGCACTGGTGCTGTTGTGGGTTTTCTGCTCGCTTTCTCTCTCTCATGTGTCTCTGGTCTGTCTCTCTCTCATGTGTCTCTGGTCTGTCTCTCTCTCGTCTGTCTCACATGTGTCTGTCTCTCTCTCTTGTGTCTCTGGTCTGTCTCTCTCTCATGTGTCTCTGGTCTGTCTCTCTCTTGTGTCTCAGGTGGACGGGGCTCGCGAGCGTCTCTCTGAGCTGCAGTATAGTCGGCTGGTGGATTTCGTCACCGGAACGTCTCAGTATTTGTCTCCGTCTCTGTCGTCCCTCCATCAGCAGCCAGCGGTCACTCCAGCTGAGCCATCGCCCAGCGTCTCCAAAACATACCAGTATCACGCCGAGCCCGCCTTCACACGTGTGTTCATCTGCAAGTTCAACATGGTGAAAAACAAAGCGCTGCGCATCGGTTTCCACTGACACTCCATCTTCATGTTTGTGTTATTTAACGAGAGTAAAACACTTCATTAACGTGGAGGGACATCACTACATTGATCAGCTGCTTCTGTATAATGTGATGCTTTAAACCAAAAGGCCTTTCGTTTTGTATTTTTATAAGCAATGCAAGAAAGATGATTTCATGTTTTTATTTAATTTGCTCTTGTATTCTTGTCTAATAATAAATGAATGTCACTATATAATGAATCTGTTTTTTTTGTTAATAAAATATAAGATGTGCTAAAGCTGTACAGTGCATCGTCCCGCTGACGTTCAGTTCCGGCTCTGCCTTCGATGCGACACAAACATTCACGATTTTCAGCTCTTCAGTTCTTTCTGATTCTTCATCTGATCAGATGCGTGTGTGTCCTGTGTTTGTGTGTCTGCAGCTTCTGTTTGCAAAGGAAACAGTCGTCAGATATAATTGTTTTACATGTAGTTTTCATCAGATCATAATCCACATGGAATATTTATACTGTTCACACCTACAGGAACTAACCCATCTGTAAAATAAAATCTCAGAGCGACATACATGTGCGTGTGCTCGTTGACCGGTCGTGAAAGATGAAGATGACATTGCGACCGCGCCGTTCTCTGGCGTTTTCTCATGTTCCAGTGCCGCCATGTGTTTGGCGTACGACCAGGAGATCTGACAAGATCAGCAATCAGTTACAAACACGTTTTGGAAAGATCTTACGGTCATTATTCATATGATAATGATTCAAATAATTCAAACGGTATCATCATCAAATTCAAGAGTAATTGGTATTATTTGTCACAAAACCAGTCATAAAGGTTCAATTTAGATGTATACATCATCTGAAAGCTGAATAAATAAGCTTTCCATTGATGTATGGTTTGTTATGATAGGACAATATTTGAAAATCAAAATACTGAGAAAATCTCCTTTAAAGTTGTTCAAATGAAGTTCTTAGCAATGCATATTACTAATCAAAAATTAAGTTTTGATATATTTATGGTAGGAAACTTACTAAATATCTTCATGGAACATGATCTTAATATCCTAATGAATTTTGTCATAAAAGAGAAATGTATAATTTTGATCCATACAATGTATTGTTGTCTATTGCTACAAATATACCTGTGTTACTCATGACTGCTTTTGTGCTGCAGGGACACATATATGAGTTCAGTGTGAAACTACAATTTGACAACATTTCAACATGAGCAGTAGTTTAGTTCTAGCAAAATAATCAGCTTAATGTTTATTTCAACATACATTTTTTGAATCAAACATTGTACCTGGGTACATTAATATTAGTTACTGCATAGTGAATGAACTTGATTAATGAATCACACTGCTAAATAACACTGACATGCTGTAAATATATATATATATATACATGGGTGTTAAAGCATTAACTAATGTAAACAAATGTGACCATAGTAAAGCATTGCTCTGTTTGTTAACATTAATCAATTAGATGCCATGAGCTAATAATGGACAATACTGACAGCCTTTATTCATCAATTAAATGTTTTACATTACTAATATTTCATGAAGTTTTGAAAATGAATGATTTACCTAATGAAAGTGAACTAATGTTAAAGTGTAAGAGCTCAATCTAAGTCTTTTTGTTAAATGTGTTTTTTTGCAATTTTTAATTGAGTAGTACAGTAACTATAGTAAGGTCTTGTGTTAACATTAATGGTTGGTGTGCTAAGAATGAGCAGTATCATTTCTACAGCATTTAAGTTAATGCTACTAAGTATTGTTCATTATTAACTCACGTTTGCTCATATTAAATTAGCATTACCAATAAAATGTCACATTTTGTAAAAATGTTTAAAACCATATATGAATAATGTTAGTCCATGACACTTTGATAATAAGCCTCTTATTTTAACGTGTTAACAATAGTTTAAGACATCATAGATTAAATAGTTTACATTGAATCGCTAATAATCTTTCAGTAACTATAAATGTAGATAAAAGCATCTGCTCATTGCATAAATGTAAACACAAATGAAAGAGATGTCCTTCTTTGAAATCTTTATTTGAGAAGCATTTAAATAGAAAAAAATGGCATATGAAAAAAATATATAAAAACGTGTCTAAAAAGCACAGAATAAATGGACAAGAAATCATTCACACAATCCATATAATATACAGTAAACATCCTCATAATCTTAAAACAGCTAATTAACACACATTCAGCAGCAAAGCAGCATCTTTTCTTCAAGATTTTTTTCTGGTGATATGAGATGAATCTCATATCTGTCAGTGAAGTGAAGATGAGAACTTGTGCCGCGTCCATCAGAGAAGTGCTTCTGTTCTGAGGAAATATGATGATACTCAGATCACGACACACTTTCAACAACAGCAGAAATCATTCTGTCATCGTTTACTCTCCATGTCATTCAAACCTCTATGACTGACTGACTTCTGGGAAACAAGATGCTTTTTGGAGCCCACTGACTTTCAGAAGGAGATATTTTGAGAAAGACGGGACAGGTTTGAATGACATGAAGGAGAGTAAACGATGACAGTGCTTATTTCTAGATGTTTCAGAGTTAATAATGAATGAAGTCTTACTGTAATCGTGAGCTGAAGATGCTGTAAATCCTTCATGAAGCTGCGTGACGCACTCGAGTGTGAACAGAGCAAATAATGACTGACGGCGCTGCTGGATCAGAAAATAATGAAAGAGGAACAATTCTCATCTACAGACTGAAGAAGTCACACAAACACTTCCACGAGGCTTTCTTCAAAAACAAAGCATTTTATATCTCACACTTTCAGTATTGTATTACTGATTAAACTAGTTGGATTTTTTTGTCTTTTCTTCTCAAGATCCTCACTGAAAACTGAGCTGATAAACACAGGGTTATTATAGTTAAAACATTTTTTTTTTTAATCATTCCTTGAAATAAAATACATTTTAACTGATATAAAGTATAAAAAACATTTTATTTCAGCTAATTTCCAAGGCAACATTTCTATTTTCATCTAATTTAAAGGGATAGTTCACCCAAAAATGAAAATTCTGTCATTAATTACTCACCCTCGTGTCGTTCCAAACCCGTTAGACCTTTGTTCATCTTCAGAACACAAATTAAGATATTTTTTATGAAATCCGAGAGCTCTCTGACCCTCTCATAGACTGTAAGGATCCTAACACGATCAAAGCTCAGAAACATAGCTAGGATATCGGTAAAATAATCCATGTGACATCAGCGGTTCAACCGTAATTTTATGAAGCCACAAAGAAACTTACATATCCTAATGATTTTTGTCATAAAAAAAAGTATAATTTTGATCCATACAATGTATTGTTGGCTATTGCTACAAATATACCTGTGTTACTCATGACTGCTTTTGTGCTGCAGGGACACAACATACGGACGAAACATACGGAATGTATAGTAGATATCAAAAACTGGATGACTAGCAATTTCTTACTGCTAAATTCTGAAAAAACAGAGGTGTTAATTATTGGACCAAATACTTTTGCATGTAATAACCTAGATCACTGTCTAATACTTGATGACTGTTTCTCTAAATTCTTTGTCATCAGTTAGGAACCTAGGCGTACTTTTTGATAGCAATCTTTCCTTCAAAAAACATGTTTCTAGCATTTGTAAAACTGCATTTTTCCATCTTAAAAATATATCTAAATTACGACCTATGCTCTCAATGTCAAATGCAGAAACATTAATTCATGCATTCATGACCTCGAGGTTAGATTATTGTAATGCTTTATTGGGTGGTTGCTCTGCACATTTAATAAACAAACTCCAGCTGGTTCAAAATGCAGCAGCTGGAGTTCTTACTAGAACCAGGAAGTATGACCACATTAGCCCGGTTCTGTCAACACTGCACTGGCTCCCTATTAAACATTGTATACATTTTAAGATCTTGCTAATTACCTATAAAGCCCTGAATGGTTTGGCTCCTCAGTATTTGAGCGAGCTCTTATCACATTATAGTCCTTCACGTCCGCTGCGATCTCAAAACTCTGGCCATTTGATAATACCTAGAATATCAAAATCAACTGCAGACGGCAGATCCTTTTCCTATTTAGCTCCCAAACTCTGGAACAATCTACCTAACACTGTTCGGGAGACAGACACACTCTGTCAGTTTAAATCTAGATTAAAGACCCATCTCTTTAACCTGGTTTACACATAATACACTATCACATTTCTATAATTCAAGTCTGTTAAAGGATTGTTAGGCTGCATTAAGTCAACTGGAACCGGGAACACTTCCCAAAACACCTGATGTACTTGTTACATCGTTAGAAGAATGGAATCTACACTAATATTAGTCTTTCTTTCTTATTCCGAGGTCACCGTAGCCATCCAGATCCAGACTGTATCCAGATCAGATGGTCACTGCAGTCACCCGGATCCAGACTAGTGATGGGAAGTTCGGATCATTTTACCGACTCGGACCTTTGAGTCTTGTTCAGCAAAATGAACGAATCTTTTTTCGCTTTTTATGCCGCGGCCTAAGCTTTTGTCCTTAATAGCATTTTTTTCCTTCCATTACTTTTACTTTTATACTTTAAGTAGTTTTGAAACCAGTACTTTTACACTTTTACTTGAGTAAAAAACTTGAGTTGATACTTCAACTTCTACAGAAGTCTTTTTAAACCCTAGTATTTATACTTCTACTTGAGTAATGAATGGCGGGGTGGTGATGGCGCAGTGGATAAGACACATGCCTTTGGTGTGAGAGACCCGGGTTCGAATCCACTGTGAGACACCAATGTGTCCCTGAGCAAGACACTTAACCCCTAGTTGCTCCAGAGGCGTGCGACCTCTGACATATATAGCAATTGTAAGTCGCTTTGGATAAAAGCGTCAGCTAAATGAATAAATGTAAATGAATGTGAATACTTTTGACACCAGTGCTCACCGCTCAAAACACTGAGTTCTTGTCAGGTGCTGAGTTCTGTAAGCTTGCAAAGCCTCTCATTATAACAAAGTGTAGATAAGATGTAAATAAGAGATTCCTTGTGCAGTGCAGAGAGCTTATTAACAGAACATCATGAGATCGCGATGAACTGTAGTGAGTGACAGCTTTTAGTGATTACAGATGGAGAGCTCTTTGTGCACATTCTAAGCTGTTTTGACTGTCACAGAGATATTCACCTCAGTAAAGAAAGTTTTGTGTTTCACTTGATGCTTCAAAATGACTCTCTTGTGTGCTTTTCCTAGGCGCGCTAGTGCAAACTGCTGCACACTTGTATGAATGCGATGACTGGAGTTTTTTGCTTAATAGATTACATTTTGTTACAATTTGTTTCTCAGCAAACCCTACCATATGCCTTAAGAACACTTGGAATACAGAACGAGTTGCATGGGATAATTTTTATGACATCTGAATTATTTTCAATGTGTGTGTGTGTGTGTGTGTGTGTGAGAGAGAGTGTGTGTGTGTGAGAGAGAGAGTGTGTGTGTGTGTGTGTGTGAGAGAGAGAGAGTGTGTGTGTGTGTGTGAGAGAGAGAGTGTGAGAGAGAGAGAGTGTGTGTGAGAGAGAGCGTGTGTGTGAGAGAGAGTGTGTGTGTGTGTGTGTGTGAGTGAGTGTGTGTGTGTGTGTGTGTGAGAGAGAGAGAGAGAGAGAGAGAGAGTGTGTGTGTGTGTGTGTGTGTGAGAGAGAGAGAGAGAGAGAGTGTGTGTGCGTGTGTGTGTGTGTGTGTGTGTGCGCATGTTTATGTGGTTTATGAGGACACAAATTTGTATAATGACATGGGTATGACAGAGGTATTACAATATGAAGGTGGTTTATGAGGACACTGCCTATGTCCCCGTAATTCAAACGGCTTTAAAAAAAAAAAAAAACATACTAAATGGTGTTTTTTTGAAAATTTAAAAATGCACAAGTCTCCTGTGAGGGCTAAGTTTAGGTGTAGGGTTGGTGTAGGGCAATAGCACACACAGTTTGTTCAGAATAAAAACCATTACGCCTATGGAGAGTCCCCATAAACCACAAAAAACAACATGTGTGTTACGGTTCGCCCCACGAAGGGAAGCAAAACAGGACGAGGCAGGTATATCAAAACAAAAGGCTTTACTCAAGGCGATAGCAATAGTGTAACACATACAATAGCAGACAATCAGACTGGGGAGAACACAGGCTTTAAATGCAGGTCATCATTAAGGGAGAACAGAAACAGATGAGGAGCTAATTAACTAATCAGGGAAACTGGGTCAATGGAAAACATGGCAAAAACAGAACAGACTCGTGACAGTTCACCGCCTCCCGGAACGGTGCGTCCTCGCACCGAAAAATGCAGACCAACAGAGGAGGGAGGGTGGAGGTTCAGGAGGCGGGCATGGAGTAGGAGGGATCCGGGCAATAGGGAGCAGGAAAAAACAAAAACATTCGTCCAAGGGGGAGTGGAGGGTGGGAGGAGCCAAGGAGGAGCCCGGAGCAGGGGAAGCCAGATGGCAGTCCAGAGGCCAGCCAGGATGGCGGCCCACGGCGGAGTCGATGGCGGGAGGAGCCATGGTGGGGATGGGATCACCGACACCATGGGACCGACTGCCGGAGATGACGCCGGTGGAGAAGGAGCCCAGGATGGAGCAGAGCAGCCACAGAGCCAGGGTGACACAGATGGGCTGGAGGGCCACGGCGGAGCCGGCGGCTCAGGCGAGAGAGGCGGAGGCGGGGATCCCGAGTGACGCGGTGGAGCCGGAGTGACAGAGGACAACGGTGGAGCCAGAGGGAGGGAGGAACCCGACGGAGCCAGAGGAATGGAATTCCGTGGAGTAGGCAGGGGGACGACTGACCAAGGCGGAGCCGGAGGGACGAGGGAGCCCGGCGGAGCTGGTGGAGTGAGGGGCCACGGTGGAGATGAGGGAGCCACGAGCCAAGGTGGAGCCGATGGATCGGAGGGCCGAGGTGGAGTCCGGGTCTCGCAGGCTGGAGGTGAAGACTGGGGATCCTCCAACCCGAGGTGGCAGATTGCAGGGAGACCCGAATCTCAACCGATCCACCGGGCATGGCGTGCTGAGGGTGAGCTGAGGGGTCTTCCAGATGTGGCTGAGGAGGGACTGATGGGCTAGCTGACTGGTATCGAGGAGAGGGAGGCTGGGAGGGAACACGGGAGGATTCGAGCTGGACGGAACCAGCGGAGGCACAGGAGATTCAGGGCTGGACGGAACCAGCGGAGACACAGGAGATACCGGGCTGGGTAATGCCTCCCAATCAGATCCTCTTCAAAGAAGCCCAACAGTTCCTCAAAAAGGTCTCCAGAAGCCAGCGGTTGCTCACACTCAGTGGTAGATGTGTGGGCTGGGGATTTATCCATTCCCTCGATCTCCACTAAGACTCCCACGACGCACGATGTTGCCGGCTCACACACCTGGTCAGTCGCGTCGAGTTCGGTCTCCGGGGCGATGAGTGGCTCTGTCACTCTCCGTGGTGATGGCTCTATCCGCGCGGCCGGCTCGGGCTCTGTGACTGCGGTGGGCTCTGGCGAAACCTCCGTGCAGCGAGATGGTGAGGGCTGGCTGGGCTCTGGATCGGGAGTGGGACTCGAGCTGTCCTCAGCAGGGTCACCGAAGATAAACAGATCATTATTCTCCAGCACCCACTCCACGCAAGCGGCAAAATTCTCCTTGGGACCGTTCGCTGGCAGGTGTGCCTTACACCGCTCGCTCAGGTTGGCAATGTAGAAAACACAGAGCGAGCGGTCTTCGAAGCGGGTAAGGCACGCCAGGTTGATGAAGTCCTTGGTGTGTTCCACCAGCGAACGGTCCTTCTGCTCCAGGCACAGGAGTAGCATGGCAGGATCCATTCCGGGAGAGAGGGAGAGAAAAAAAAAGCAAAAAAGAAGCAAAAGAATAACGCCGCAAAAAAACTGTTTCGGTCTGCTATTCTGTTACGGTTCGCCCCACGAAGGGAAGCAAAACAGGACGAGGCAGGTATATCAAAACAAAAGGCTTTACTCAAGGCGATAGCAATAGTGTAACACATACAATAGCAGACAATCAGACTGGGGAGAACACAGGCTTTAAATGCAGGTCATCAGTAAGGGAGAACAGAAACAGGTGAGGAGCTAATTAACTAATCGGGGAAACTGGGTCAATGGAAAACATGGCAAAAACAGAACAGACTCGTGACTGTGTGTGTGTGTGTGTGTAAGAGAGAGAGAGAGTGTGTGTGTGTGTGTGTGAGAGAGAGAGAGAGAGAGAGAGTGTGTGTGTCACAAGCAGCAGTTACAGTTGATTGAGTCGACTCATTTCTGTGTGTCTGTCACTAGTTTTACTGTGAGATCAGCTGCAGTGTTCTGCAGTATTTAAGACCCCAGACATCCACACGCTGATTATAGAAGAGAAATCACTACAAAATGATTTTATTAGTAACGGTAACTGTATTTATTCTGTGCACATATAAATGTAAAAAAGACATACAGGAGATGTGTAGAGATCATGTCAGTCCATTACAAGCTTGATTTATTTTTTTTACAAAGAGCTCAACTTTCATGTTTTCATGCACTGATATGATTCGCTGAGTAACTGCTTTCCTTCAGGATGTCACAGATTTGAAGCTGATCAGATGAGGTTAACTAGTGCTCTGGAATCACCACAAACCGTACTAAAATAACCCAACAACATACACTACTGATTAGTATACTACAGTTTGCCTTTCTGTCATTGATTAAGTAAAGAGTAAAGAGTCAAACTGCTTTGCATCTGCATTCTGAGGTGCAACATGCACTAAATACATAAAAGAGACGAATCCCTTCTGTCTCATTAAAAGACACGTTATTAAGCATAATTTGGTTGATTCACAGTTATTAGAGCTTTGGCTAATGTTTGTTCAGGTGAGTTAATATTGCTGTTGTGTTGGAGATGAGGACATGATTTCGTCCCACGCTCGGCCGGACCCCCTCGGGACCCGCGCTCTCAAAGGTATTTCTGTGGCTTTTAACAACAATGCTAATGATGCTAACCCTACTTAGAAACACTAATTTATGTACAAACGTATGTGAAGCCCAAACCCTTACGTCTGCTTAGATAAAAGGCACATCTTACAGTGACACATGAACACACTGACATCAATCTTCAGGTTCTGTGGATTTCAGCAGATCAATGCCATCTTCACCGACTACGGAAAAACAAAAGCAAAGGTTATCATAAAAGAGCTTGCGTTTATTTCATTCCAATAAAACAGCATCATGATATACAAATGAGAGCCACAAAACTCCCTTCCGTAAAAAAGGAAACCGCTTCTATACCATATTAATAACTATAAATGCTCATGATTCACACAAGAGCTGTATTTGCTCATTCATCTCCAGATGTTTTTAGCAGAAAGCATTGGATGCAGTGTGAAGACAATGAGCTAAAAACTGCAGTTTGAGGGTTTGACCTCTGACCCCTGCAGAAGCGTCTCACCAGCTGCGTCTGCTGCGATCTCCTCACCGACGGCTCCTGAAACACACACAAGAAACGTGCTGCTGATATTTCTGTCTGTGAACAGCACAGTATTCGTCTCTGTGAGCTGATGAAATTATGGCATGCTTCGCTGTTTCATACTTGTTTGACTTTATATTATGTTCTCATAAACTGGAATATAAATATGCACCATACTGCATCTCTTTGACACTACATGTCTTCTGAATGGTCAAAAATCTTCAGCTCTTTAAGAAGTCTAGTACCATCCGCCCGTCCGTCTCTGTAGTTAAACCTGCTACACTGACCATAACTCGTGTTTCACGAGACGTTTGGTCTGAGAGCTTTACCTGCACTAGGTTTGTTGTCCTTCTACATGTTGTGTTTGTCAGGGTGTGTGCGAGCGTTAAAATGCTGATTCAGCTCAAATAAATCAGAGAAAAGCACATGAACACCCATATAGTGAATTCAGAGTCTCCCTCACACATGCCTGCACATTCGTTCATTAGCTCATATTTATAAATGTCTGTATCAGAACAGAAGTATTAATACTGATTATCCTTCAAGCTTGTATTAAGCAGTTCTGTCTAACGACCCAGCGCTGTGTGTCACGAACCGCTGCCGTCACTGCAGGACATGCGAAGCGCTCATCTGACACAATCTGAGGCAACAGAGCACACGATTATTGTGGTTTTTGGCACGACACAAAGAGCGACAAAGAGTCAGCAAGAGGCTGTTGTGTACAGTGCAGATGTGAAGAAAACGGTGACATGTTCTGTGTCTAGACTTTGTCTTTGTCTAGACTGCAGTGAACTCTACTCAATCTCTGTTCTGTTACCCAGCACTGGTTATGTACTGCTTACTACAGTATGTGTAGTGACCAGAGCTTTATTTTACTACTCAAGCATCCTGTAATCTGAGGCTTTGGTCTAAAGTGATCAGAAACATTTAAAATAGAGCTTGTTGCTGCTGCAGATGTGAACTGTGTTATTAATCAGTGCTCATTTCTGGATTTCTAGAGCTGATCTGCCCACGTTTCCATGCATTACCCTCTGGAGTGTCTGCGCAGGTCGCGTTCTCCTCTGCAGACTGTGTGACCGCTGCTGCCTCCACCGAGGGTTCTGGAGCTGAACTCGGTTTTACTGCAACTGGTTCTGGAGCTGAACTTGGTTCCTCAGCTGTGGGTTCTGGAGCCACAGCTAATTCTGGAGCTGGGCTTGGTTCCACTATAGCTGGTTCTGGAACTGAACTCTGTTCTTCAACCGTGGGTTCTGGAGCCGGAGCTGATTCTGGAGCTGGGCTCGGTTCCACTGCAACTGGTTCTAGAGAGACAGTCGGTTCCTCAGCAGGAGCTGGTTCTGCACTCGGGACAGGCTCAGACACAGTGAGTTCTGGAGCAGGGCTTCGCTCCACTGTAGTGGGTTCTGGAGCTGATTCTACATTCGGGCCGGGTTCCACCGGAGCTGTCTCTACATTTGGAGGGAGCTCCACTGGAACTGGTTCTTGAGCTGCGGCTGGCTTGGCTTCAGGAGCCGTGTCTGCTTGCTCCAGAGTGGGCTCCGAGCTGGCGTCTGAGGGGTCTTCTGGAGCGGTGGTGAGATCTGATGCAGGTTCCACAGCTAGAGAGGGTTCTGCAGACGTGGAGTCAGTAGGTTCTGAAGCAGCAGGAACATCTGCTGGATCTTTCCCCTCCAGAGGAGCATCACTAGCGCTGACCGCTGTCTGCTCTGCTGCTGAGGCCTCCACCGTCTCGCCCGGTCCAGGACCCAGCTCATCCAGCAGAGCGCTTTGAACTGGCAACTGCATCTGATCTGAGATAGCCTCGACATCTTCTGCTACAAGCCCATTACGAGAGACTGGCAAAAAACACAAGCAGAGAGGAAATAAAGTTTATTTACATGCGTTAAAAATGCAAACATAATTGTCTGTCATCAGAATAAATGTTTTCTTTTAGTGTAAATAAGCTAAATAACTCAGTTTTCTTGACCCACTCTGTAAATTGTGCCTAAAGCAATATCTTTAGGTAAAAAAATAAGCTCAGGCCACATGGATCTGAAGATGCTTCTCAACAGAATTATTTAGTTTTTCATCAAACCCCTGAGAAAATATAGATGTGCTTTTCTTCATACAAGCAGCAAAAATCATATCAGAGTCAAATCCATTGTATATGGTCTGTACAGCAAAATTCTAAGCACATCCCAGATAATTTGTTTTCCCTTGAAAAATGTTTCAGTTTGATTGGAGGATTTTATAGCATTCTGGTCACGACATGAGTACATGACTTTATGCCAAGCAGAAGTTCAGCTGTGCGTAATTCATCATCTACAGACACACACACACACACACACCTCTGTCAGGGTTATGACAAACACAAATCAGCAAGCGC
Organism: Barbus barbus; assembly: GCF_936440315.1. Taxonomy (NCBI): domain Eukaryota; kingdom Metazoa; phylum Chordata; class Actinopteri; order Cypriniformes; family Cyprinidae; genus Barbus; species Barbus barbus. The sequence goes on from NC_136740.1 coordinate 33,124,789, forward strand.
TGACATGTTCAATGATCGGTAGCACTTTAGCTGAACTCAGAAACACGTACTATAGCAATGAGTAAATAATTAAAAACACACATTCCTGCCTCACTGAAATGGTTAATATTTATCTTTACACAAACACTAATGAAGCATCATGGAAGATGCTCTCATGGAGACCAGCAGAAACACTCAGAACAGCAGCATATTGAGTGTCTACTGTTTCCTGTTCGTCTTCACACTTCAAATGCTTTATCACACATATTTCATTCAGGTCATTTCAGTACAAAATTACTTCTTAGGTATATGCTTTCTATTTGTTTTTTATAATCTTTCATAATTGTGGAGTTTGAAAGTCACAGTTATAACAGCATTAACATTCTAACCAACAGCGATGACGTCACCGTCATATTTGCATACTGAATACCAGAACACCATACCTAACTCTGGAAAGGCAAATATAGTTTATAATAAATCATCATTATATTACATTGAGATTTTGATTTTTGATTTCTAGACTGGTGGTTCAGGTTTGAGACTCGCCACTGATTCTGGACTGACAGAGAGAGAAGAACATCCTGCTGTCCAGTCCATGGAAATGATCATTCTCCAGTCAGCTGTGTGAGAAATGAAAGCTGCACGATGAAACAATCTCCATTTCCAAAAACTCAAGCAATTTCAGTTTAGAAACCTGGTTTTATATTTTGTGTGTGTGTGATGGAACAATGTGTGTCAAATTACACACACACTCACAAAGCATCAAGCACGCCTGGAGGTTTTGCCCTGTTCAGAGCTCCTTTCCTCAAATGCTGTGATGAAAAAGTAATTTCCTGATGGTCAGCGGCGCTGAGGAGAGACAGCAGCCAAAGATGACAGACTCTAGAGCAAACAGTGAACAGACTAACACTGAACAATATGTCCCTCTCTGTCCATGTGGAGACTTAGTGTGTTTGTACGCATGAACACGTCATCAGCAGCAGAGCCACCAGAGACGCTCAAACACACATCAGTCATCAGTCCGACCGCGGTCATCGCTAGTCCATCAAATCTCTCTCAACAGGTGCTGTATTATTTGATGCCCTTTCATTCTTGTTTTCCCTCATTATGTATTTTAATCCATGTTAAATGAACCTTCTTGCCTTGCTTAATGCCTACACTAAACCCAAACCCTCTCCTCCAAAACCATAAATCTAACCATGAGCCAAGCTTTGATCCTGAACTTACTCAAACATGAGGATCTCTCTCTCTCTCTCTCTCTCTCACACACACACACACACACAGTCCATCTTCAGTGTCAGAGCCTGAGGAGTGTGTTTGCATCACGCTCAAGTTTTTTGGAGTTGTGCCGCTCCTGAAACCCAGCGCTGGATCTGGTGTGAAGGTTTACTCTCAGAACATGTGAAATGAATTCTGTGATCATCTCAGCTGCTTTCTCAAATGAATGGACAGTATTCCTCTCTGTGAGAGTTTGTATCAGTTTTCATATTGTGTGTGAACTTTACACAACGACACAAACCTATGAGAGAAACAAGAGAAAACAGGCCACAGAAACATGCCATCATGATGCAGACAGTGTTCAGATAAACAGGGTAAAGCAACGACTACATCTCACGGAGCGAGTCTCTCTGTGCTCAATGGAAGCACCGATGTGAAAATGATCTGGAAACACAGAGGACTGGTCAGACCAGAGAAACAGATCGATGCCTGGGGCTGCATGTGTCTGTCCTCATATCCATCATCTGTTTAGGGATCCTACATACAGCCCAAACTCACAGACAACAGCTGGACAGACACAAACATAACCTTGCATATGTAGGATATGAGTTGCAATAATTAAAGAGCGTTTGGCATTGTCAGTAACTCATGCACAGGTTTGAAAATATCATTAGGACAAGCTTTTATCAAACTGATTTAGTTTAATAGCGGTGTGTGTGAAATGACTTACGCAGAGTTTCTCCGTTCGCGTCCTCCGCTTTGACGCGCGGTCGGTTCTCCTGCGCGAGCGCCTGTGTGCTGGAAGATGAGCAGCCCATCCTGACCGAACCACTCGAGCTCTGTCTGCAAGCAAAATTTCCTGGAGTTTTTCAACTTTTTTTTTATTATTATTATTTAAATAGCGCTCTTCAGTGCTAAGCGCTGAATATGCCGCCTATGTTCCTGTCAAACAGACGCGAGCGGAATGAGACGCGCTGGAGCTGACGCGCATGCGCTGTTCGTGCCTGCATCTGAATAATCACCTGAAACACTGTAAATTCCAAGAAAATCTATACACACTATATGTTTCCATCCACAGATTCGAATTAAATTTATGCGCAAAACTGGAATATCGCATAAAACATTGGCGAATAAAGCACTGTTTTTTCCTAATTTTCATATATGATCAGGGGCGTAGTTGGTAACCCCCCCAATAACCAAAACTAGCAAGTTCAACCCCCCCGATATTTATACCACGGTTAATGGAAACCTAGAATCAGGCTATTTATTAATTATTTTAACCGCGCCTTCGGCGCTTTTATAAGCACAAACGTCACGTACGAACCGATCGGAGCGCTTATCAGCACAATATGACTGAAGTGCAGTTCTTTTAATTGTGCACGAGCTGCGCGCGAATAACCCTATACTCTGTGCGCGTTCACCAGCGCGCTCAGAAGTGTGAGAAGATTTGCGCGAGCCATTCCTATCGTGAAGCTTATGGTAAAATATGCGATCTATTTTAATTCTGCGATCTATACTCTGTGCGATATATTTGGATCTATTGAGAAACTGCCACTTTAAAATGCTATGTAGAAAGTCGAACATTATCTAAAAAAAGGCATAAACTAAAAAGACTGATGAAAAGAGGAGAACAGATAATATTGCACCAGCACTAACATAACATTAAATATTTTTAAACTTCTCATGACCACCTTTACTATAATTTATCACGTTTTATTGTAGGCTTATATAGTGTGGTAAATTTAGTCTAACTTGTAGAATTTATAACAGATAATCTGTTAAGGGAATAGATTTTTCCCTAAAGATTTATATTACAACTGTGGCATGTTGTAGCTATTGTTTCTAAAGGCTATTGTTTCTCATAACAAATGCAATATAGATTAATAAAAAAAGTCATTATTGGCCTGGTAATGATTAATAGGCTAGCCTTATTATAACAAATGCTTTAGTTAAGAACTATGGTGCTTTTTCATAAGAGCAAGCACAAGTCAGAATCGAGAGCCAATGGGTTCTAATGATGAGTGATGGAGAAACCATGGCCTTCAGATATTCCAATGATGGCACAGATTAAATCATTAAGAGCCCAATGAACTGTTAAGGAGTAAGAAATAAAATCAATATAAGAAAATGTTTCAAGATTCAAGAGTTTTATTTGTCACATACACAATTATACAGAGTATAACCAGCAGTGAAATGTAGGTCAGGTCCGCTCCAAGGACAGTGCAATTATATAGAATACAAATATTAAGAAGAAGAAAAGTAGAAAAAAATTAAAAAAATAAAATAAAATAAAAGAATAAAATAAAATAAAAAGATAGATAAAAAATATAAATATAAATGTGCAGGTCAGTATGTTGTTGACTTAAATAGTACTAAGAGGAATGTGCAAAATAATGTGCAAAAAAGTTGTACAGGGTATATAATAGCAGCAATATGAGGTAGAGAAAAATTATGAATAGCTTATTGATATGGTGATATTTACATGGAGTCAAGTGATGTTATGACACAGAGTTAGAGTTTAGGAGCCTGATGGCCTGGGGGAAGAAGCTCCTCCTAAGTCTCTCAGTTTTTGCCATCAGGCTACGGAAGCGCTTACCAGATGGAAGCAAAGTGAATAGCTGGTTACCAGGGTGATTAGAGTCCTTGATTATTTTGACAGCTCTATTTTTGCAGCGTTTGAGGTAGATGTCCTGCAGAGAGGGGAGAGCAGACCCTGAGATGCGCTCAGCTAAGCGCACAACTCTCTGTAGTGCTTTGCAGTCCTGATTGGAGCTGTTTCCATACCACACTGAGATGCACTGAGTCAATACGCTTTCTATGGTCCCTGAATAGAAAGTTTTCAGGATTGCTGGTGAGACCCTGAATTTCCTCAGCTGTCGCAGATGGTACAGTCTTTGCCTGGCTTTCTTTACCTGTGTTTGGATGTGTGTAGTCCAAGTCAGGTTCTCGGAGATGTTTACACCGAGGTACTTGAAGCTGCTCACCCTCTCCACAGGGGTCCCACTGATCATAAGAGGAGAGTAGGGCTGCTGCTGTCTCTTCCTGAAGTCCATGATCAGCTCTTTAGTTTTGCTCACATTCAGAGAGAGACAGTTGTCCTGGCACCATGATGTGAGTCTCTCTACCTCGTCCAAGTATGCGGTCTCATCGTTGTTGGAGATGAGGCCCAGAACCACAGTATCATCAGCGAATTTGACAATAGATGTGGAGCTGTGAGAGGACACGCAGTCATGCGTGTAGAGAGAGTAGAGCAGGGGACTCAGGACACAGCCCTGTGGGGCTCCTATGTTCAGAGTGATGGAGTTTGAGGTGAACTGGCCAACTTTCACCACTTGAGGTCTGCCGGTGAGGAAGTCTTGAATCCAGTCACAGAGTGAGGAGTTTAGGCCGAGGTCTGTGAGTTTAGAAGCCAGCTTGATGGGGACTATAGTGTTGAAAGCTGAGCTATAGTCAATGAATAGCAGCCTTACATAATTTCCATTGTTGCTATCCAAGTGTGTGAGGGAAGAGTGGAGAACGTGAGAAATGGCATCGTCCGTGGATCTGTTTGGGCGATAGGCAAACTGAAGAGGGTCCAGAGTATCAGGGATGGAGGAGCAAATGTGGCTCTTTACAAGTCTCTCAAAAACCTTCATGACTATAGATGTGAGGGCAACTGGGCGATAGTCATTCAGGCAAGAGGGTTTATTGTTCTTTGGCACAGGGATAATGATGGATTTTTTGAATGAGGTGGGAACCACGGCGGTAGCAAGGGACTCATTAAAGATAGAAGTGAACAAACCAGCGAGCTGATCGGCGCAGGACCTCAGAACACGGCCGGTTATCCCATCAGGTCCGGCTGCTTTCCTGACGTTCACTCTCTTTAGCGCCCTCCGAACCTCATCCTCCGACACGGTGATTACAGGATCATCGCTGCTCTGCCTGTTGCTTCCAGACGCGCTGGTCGGCAGAGATGCGCCGCCGCCGTTGCCATCGAAGCGGCCGTAGAAGATGTTTAACTCGTCGGCCAGCAACGGATCTGCTCTCACCTCCGCGGAGGATTTGTTTCCGAAGTCACAGATGGTCCTCAGTCCCTGCCACATCCGTCGAGAGTCGTTGAGCTGGAAATGAGACTCAATTCTCTCTCTGTATCTGTGTTTGGCGGCTCTTACTGCGCGTCGGAGAGCATAGCACGATGCTTTGTACTCGCTCGTATTCCCAGACAGAAGAGCCTCATTGTAAGCGGCGGTGCGTGTGTTAACCGCGGCACGGATTGTTCTGTCCACCCACGGTTTTTGATTGGAGAATGTCCTTATCGTTATTGTTTCTGTAGCTTGCTCGGTTAGCGTGTTTACGAAGCTTAATGCTACATCCGTGAACTCGCTGACGTCAGAAGAACTCGCCCGGAACATGTCCCAGTCGACGTCATCAAGCGCCGCCTGCAAGGCAAGGCAAGGCAAGGCAAGTTTATTTATATAGCACATTTCATACACAGTGGTAATTCAAAGTGCTTTACATAAAAGAAAGTGAAATAGACATTAAAATCAATAAAAACATGGAAATAAAAATAATAAAAACAAAGAATTTTAAAATGATATAGAAAATGATTTAAAATAAATTTAAAGAAAATGATTATACATAAAATGTATTGCAGTCAGTTCGGACATATAGCACAGTGCTCATTCAACAAATGCACAGTTAAACAGATGAGTTTTGAGTCTTGATTTAAATGTGGCTAATGTTTTAGCACATCTGATCTCTTCTGGAAGCTGGTTCCAACTGCGGGCTGCATAATAGCTAAAAGCAGACTCCCCTTGTTTTGTGTGAACCCTTGGTATTTCTAACTGACTCGATCCTAATGATCTGAGTGGTCTGTTTGGTTTATATTCAGTGAGCATATCAGCAATATATTTAGGTCCTGGGCCATTGAGTGACTTATAAACGAGTAAAAGTACTTTAAAATCAATCCTAAATGTAACTGGAAGCCAGTGTAAGGACTTGAGGACTGGTGTGATATGCTCAGATTTTCTGGTTCTAGTCAGAATCCTGGCAGCAGCGTTCTGGATGAGCTGCAGTTGTCTAATGGTCTTCTTGGGAAGGCCGGTGAGGAGACCATTACAGTAATCCACCCTGCTGGTGATAAAGGCATGAACAAGTTTCTCCAAGTCTTGATTGGAAACAAAACATCTAATTCGTGCAATATTTTTGAGGTGATAGTATGCGGATTTAGTTACTGCTTTGACATGACTACTGAAACTAAGGTCTGTCTCCAGAATCACCCCAAGATTTCTGACTTGATTTTTAGTTGTTTGACCCCTAGAGTCAAGGTATGCATTCACCTTGAGAACTTCATCTTTGTTTCCAAATGCAATGATTTCAGTTTTCTCCTTGTTTAACTGAAGAAAGTTCTGGCACATCCAACTGTTAATTTCATCAATGCATTGGCAGAGGGAGTCAAAGGGGCTGTAGTCATTTGGAGATAAGGCTAGGTAAATCTGGGTATCATCAGCATAGCTGTGATAGGCAATTTGGTTCTTCCTCATTATCTGACTTAGTGGGAGCATATACAGGTTAAACAAGAGCGGTGCAAGAATTGAGCCTTGTGGGACTCCACATGTCATGGCCGTCCACTTAGACGTATGCTCTCCTATACTCACATAATAACCTCTCCCTTCTAAGTATGATCTGAACCATTTGAGTGCCATCCCAGAAAGCCCGACCCAGTTTTCCAGTCTCTCTAAAAGTATGTTATGATCGACAGTGTCAAACGCAGCACTAAGATCTAGTAGTACCAGCACTGATATTTTGCCAGAATCAGAATTGACGCGAATATCATTTATTATCTTAACGAGTTCTGTCTCTGTGCTGTGATGTGCTCGGAAACCAGATTGAAAATTGTCCAGGTATCCATTTGACTTTAAGTAGTTGTTCAGCTGATTAGAAACTACCTTTTCAATTATCTTACCTATGAAAGGAAGATTTGATATGGGTCTATAGTTGCTCAACATGGTGTTATCAAGATTGCGCTTTTTCAGAAGGGGCTTAACAACTGCAGTTTTAAGGGAGTTTGGAAAAGTCCCAGAAAGAAGTGAGGCGTTCACCACTTCTAAGAGATCAGCTTCTAAACAGTTAAGCACATTTTTGAAAAAGGTTGTGGGAAGTGTGTCAAGATAGCAGGTTGAAGATTTAAGGTGCTGTACTATTTCTTCCAAAATTTTGTTATCAATTTCTTTAAAAACACACATAGTCACTTCTTTTTTAAATTGCGGTCGAATCTGTGTGACCTCTGCATAACTTGAGGATGTGCCAATCTCCTTTCTGATATTATTGATCTTCTCAGAAAAGAAGGAAGCAAACTCATTGCATTTGCTGTCGGAGAGCATTTCACTGGGAATCTGACTTGGGGGGTTTGTCAGTCTCTCAACAGTCGCAAAAAGAGTGCGGGTGTTGTTTAAGTTACTGTTTATAAGGTTTGAAAAGAAAGTCTGTCTAGCTGTGGCTAGTTCCACATTGAAAGCATGAAGGCTGTCTTTATAGATGCTATAGTGAACTTCGAGTTTCGTCTTCCGCCACATCCGCTCAGCTTTTCTGCATTGTCTTTTCATGATCTGAACTGCTGTTGATTTTCTCCAAATTGATTTCTGTTTCCCCGTCTTCTTGCTGACCTTTATTGGGGCAATATCATCAATAACATTCTTAATTTTTGAGTTAAAAGACTCCAGGAGAAGATCAACAGAGTCTGCAGAAATGCTTGGTGTTAATGATATTGCCTTCATAAATAGCGCACTAGTGCTGTCGTTAATGCATCTCTTTCTGATAGAGACAGATCTAGATTCAGTGGTGACCGAGATCAATATATCAAAGAAAATACAGAAGTGATCAGATAGTGCTACATCCTTAATTACAATGGATGAGATGTTTAGACCTTTACTGATGAGTAAATCTAGAGTGTGTCCACGATTGTGTGTTGGTCCGTGCACATGCTGACTCAGGTCAAAAGTGTTTAAAACAGTTATAATTTCTTTTGTAGTTTTGATTTCTGCATTATCTATGTGAATATTAAAATCCCCTGCAATAGCAAAACAGTCAAACTCTGAGGAAATCATTGATAACAGTTCAGTGAAATCATCAACAAAGGCTGGAGAATATTTTGGAGGCCTGTAAATAATGATAAACAGGGTGTGTGGAGCACCTTTCAGCACAATACCTAGGTATTCAAAAGATGAATATTGACCAAATGACATTTGCTTGCACTGATAAACATCTTTAAACAGAGCAGCTACACCTCCACCTCTCCTAACAGTCCTGCAGACACTTATAAAATTAAAGTTAGGAGGGGCTGTTTCAGTGAGGACTGTTGAACTGCAGCTGTCTTCTAACCATGTTTCATTTAAAAACATAAAATCCAGGTTGTTTGTGGTTATTAAATCGTTGATCAGAAATGATTTATTTTTAAGTGAGCGAATGTTTAAAAATGCTAACTTGATGGAATTACATTTTGTCTCTACAGCAATCTTAGATTGATGCATTATAGGCCGCAGGTTAGATGGGTCAGCCGTACGGCTTGAGAAGGCCTTAGACTTTCTATTGCTTAATAAAACAGAAATAGAGGAGGCTACAGGCACACTGGGTTCCCGCTTGTTCTGTAAACATTTGTGAATGTTGCTGCTAATATAGCGGGGACCCGACACACATCACTGAGAGCTGTTATCAGTTGTTTTTGGTTCACCTACACCAGATGGAGAGGGGTTTGGGCCCTGACGTTGTGGCAGCGGCCGGAGAGCTCTCGCAGGAGGTGGAGGGTGAGCTGGGCCTGCAGTCTTTGGTGGTTGTGGGGCCCGCCGTTTTTTAGTTGATATCTGGGGACTTGAAGCGAAAGAGTGGGAGAGTTTGGTCCCAGCATACACCAGTTCCTCCATTTTCTGTGAGAAGCTTAGAAGTGGAGATTCTGGGGAGAGTGATAGTGTATCTGGTGAGCAGGGCTCTGGCTCTGGTGTTTCTGCTGGCTGTGAGATGTCGTTCTGGCTTCCCTGGCTGTTTTCCAGAAAGTCGTCCTTGGGTGCTGAGTCTTGGAGCTGTTGTAGTACGTCACAGTCTGCATGTGATGAGCTCTGTGGGCAGGGCTCAGCTGGGATGTCCATGAGCAGTGCTTGTTGTGGCTGCGTGGTGTTATCAGTGTCCTTGTGGGATGTGTCAACCACATGTTGACTCAGAAGCTGACATGTAGTCCTGTGGTCACTCATATACTGTCCAGGTGTGTGTGTGCCATTCAGGCCGAGTAGATTGGCACACACCGCTGACGGATGACGGAGGGAGAAATAGATATTGTCCTTAAGCACTCTTGCACCGAGTCTGTTTGGGTGGAGGCCATCTAGTTTAAACAGTTGTCTGTTGCCCCGGAAAAGATTGAAGTTGTCGATGAAGTTGACTCCTTTTATACTGCAGGTTCTTTGTAGCCATGTATTCAGCCCAAGCAACCGTGAAAACATGTTAGTTCCCCTTGCTGGGAGTGGTCCACTGATGAACGACTGAACTTCAAGACTTTGAAGCGTTTCAAAGAGTTCACTGAAATCCTTCTTAAGGAGTTCTGACTGCTCCTTCCGAATATCATTCTTCCCCACATGGATGATGACTCGATTTGCAGTCTTGTGCTTCATCAGAATGTTCCGAAGTTCTTTGTTCACATCAGAGACATTTGCTTGAGGACGGCAGTATGTAGTTGTAGTCCTGCAACTGATGTTTCTGATAATAGAGTCGCCCACTATCAGAGTCCTGGGCTCGGCTGCGCTCTGAGCTGAAAGCCGCTGTCTGCTCGACCTTGAGCGCCTGTTAGTAGCGATGTTAGCTGCTGGCTGATTCGATCCGTGTTTAGTCACATTTGCGGATTCCTCACCCACATTCATTAATGGTTCAAATCTGTTCTCAAGATGTATTGGGGGTGGTAGAATGCCAGTGTTTACAAGTCTTGTCATAGCCGTATCTGGGGTAGAGGATGCTACGGCAGCAATACGAGATACTCGTGATAATCTGATGTCTCGATTGCCTTTGGGTCTCGCTCCCTGTTTGTGCCATCGATTTGTCTGTCGATCTGTTTCGGCTTTTTCCTCTACACTTTGTATAAACTTTTGAGATTCAGAGGACTCACCAGCTGTATGCTGAGGGGGTCCGTGATGACCGTCTGCTGTGTGTTCCGCCTGTTTTGGAAGTCCAGCAAGTAACTTTGTTTCAAGAACCGCAATCCTTTGTAGAAGTTTGTGGCAGTTCATGCAGCAAGTAGATTCCACGAGAGGCATTTTCTCTAGTCTGTTTGAATGTAGACAGCTGTATTTTTCCGTCTTTGGAATGTAAACTGCTGGGAGAAAGTCTTAAGTTTCCCCCAAAAAAAATGTGTTGTCTGAGCACTGTGCTGATCTGCTGAAGTTAAAATCTTGGAGAGATATGAGAAAAATGCAAAAATAGGGAGCAAAGCGGAGAGCAATAAGCAAGAGCGTCCGAACAGTAGCAAAGCCGGAAGAGAGACACTAAGAGAGACAGTATGCCTGCAGCATAGTCTCTGAGTGGGAGGACCAGCGCGTCACTACTCTCTGCACCGGAGGTTCCTGAACGAGCCTTTGTTTGTATCTCGGTGTTAGAAAGATGGCGGCATGGTCCGATTTGCCAAAAGTCGGTAGTGAGCGGGCTTTGTAGGCATCCTTGAACTGAGTGTAGCAATGATCCAGTGTGTTTGGTCCTCTAGTTGGACAGGATACATGTTGATAAAAGTTCGGCATGACCTGCTTGAGGTTGGCTTTGTTAAAGTCCCCCGCGATGATGAAGGCAGCGTCAGGATGTTTGTTAATGTGGCCGCTGAGCACATCGTGAAGCTTAGACAAAGCCAAGCCAGTGTCTGCCTGTGGTGGAATGTACACAGCAGTAACAATGATCGATGAAAACTCCCGGGGCAGATAAAATGGGCGGCAGATAATGGAAAGATGTTCCAGATGAGGCGAGCAGGAACGCGACAGAATGGAGATATTCCTGGGGTCACACCATTTCTTGTTGATCATGAAACATACTCCTCCACCCCTGGATTTACCGGCCTCTGCTGTTCTGTCCGTCCGAAAGACAGAGAAGTTATCACTCGGCATTACAGCAGTGTCCGGGACCTAGGACGAAAGCCACGTTTCTGACAAACAAAGGATGTTACAGTCCCTAATGTCCCGTTGGAAACTAATCCTGGCTCTAAGATCGTCCATCTTATTCTCCAAGGATTGGACATTAGCGAGGAGAATGCTTGGGAGAGGAGGACTGTGAGCCCTTTTCCTGAGTCTGACTCGAATTCCAGCGCGCTTCCCGCGGTGTTTCTTGATCCGTCGCCTCGGGGGGGTGTTGTTTATCTCCGCGTTCCGAAGAATCTCCAGAGGCCACGCAGGATTCGTGGATAAAGTGTCCTGAAACAGGTTGGTGTAGCGGTTTCCAATGTCCAAAAGTGTATCTATGTTGTAGGTGATCAGTGCCGACGTGAGATGTGTAAAAAGAGAAAGTAAAACTAAGTAAAAAGGAAGGTAGAAGCAAATTCTCAGTGGAGCGAACCTAACGGCGTCCGAACACAGCGGCGCCATCTTTGTTTAGTGTTAAATTGACTTCCCATATTGAAGTCCCGTATTGAATTAGAACATTCTGTCAACCTATAGCCTAAGTGTCTAAATAATATAAAATACATTATATCCTATGTAAACAAGTAATTGATAACTAGACCATTTTACAAAAATAAACATTTAAGCAAACCAACAAATAAATAAACCTTAAGAGGGAGCATGACCCGGGGTCCACTTCAACCCCCCCCAATGTTCAAACCAAAACTACGCCCTTGTATATGATAAATGACTTGCGCCACAGAGCCACCCTATCTGCCCTAAATAGTATTGAAAATTACTAATATCACATAGAATTTAGGATGGATCGTGTACACATTGGGACGCAGGCCTGGTTTCACACACTACACCTGGGCTGCGTTCAGTCCCGAAATAACGGCGCAAAACGTTTGTGTGACCAAAATCAACAGAGCATTTTTTTGTGTCTTTTGCACTTATCTTAAAAAAACTGAGTTCGTATCGCCGGCGATACAGCCGACCCCAAAGGGTTAAACGGAAACGGTGGTATGGCAGCTATGGCAGCTGAGAAGGCCGTTCTTTGTGTTCTTTTTGAAGAATTTTCAGAGCCTGATGAAATCGGTATGAATACATTTTTAATACTGCAAAATACGCTCGATGTTACAGTCACTGCCGTCCAGAATAAAAGAGAACATCCCAGTCGAGTGAAGGGATTTGTGGAAACTGTGGTTCCTAATTATTCTGATCCAACATTTGCCTCGCATTTCAGGATGAAAAGACATTTCAGGTGAAGGATAATCCACTTCTTACCTCCGAGACTGTGTTATGATCGAAATGACCTTATTATTTTCAAGATTCAAGATTCAAGATTTTTATTTGTCACATACACAATTATACAGGGTATAACCAGCAGTGAAATGTAGGTCAGGTCCGCTCCAAGGACAGTGCAATTATATAGAATACAAATATTAAGAAAAAGAAAAGTAGAAAAAATAAGAGGAATAAAATAAAATATAAAAAAATATAAATATAAATGTACAGGTCAGTATGTTGTTGACTTAAATAGTACTAAGAGGAATGTGCAAAAAGAATGTGCAAAATGTTGTCAAGGGTATTTAAATAGTAGCAATATGAGGTAGAGAAAAATGATGAATAGCTATTGATATAGTGGTATATACATGGAGTCAAGTGATGTTATGACACAGAGTTAGAGTTTAGGAGCCTGATGGCCTGGGGGAAGAAGCTCCTCCTAAGTCTCTCAGTTTTTGCCATCAGGCTACGGAAGCGCTTACCAGATGGAAGCAAAGTGAATAGACGGTTACCAGGGTGATTTGAGTCCTTGATTATTTTAACAGATCTATTTTTGCAGCGTTTGAGGTAGATGTCCTGCAGAGAGGGGAGAGCAGACCCTGAGATGCGCTCAGCTAAGCGCACAACTCTCTGTAGTGCTTTGCAGTCCTGATTGGAGCTGTTTCCATACCACACTGAGATGCACTGAGTCAATACACTTTATATGGTCCCTGAATAGAAAGTTTTCAGGATTGCTGGTGAGACCCTGAATTTCCTCAGCTGTCGCAGATGGTACAGTCTTTGCCTGGCTTTCTTGACCTGTGTTTCGATGTGTGTAGTCCAAGTCAGGTTCTCGGAGATGTTTACACCGAGGTACTTGAAGTTACTCACCCTCTCCACAGGGGTCCCACTGATCATAAGAGGCGTGTAGGGCTGCTGCTGTCTCTTCCTAAAGTCCATGATCATCTCTTTAGTTTTGCTCACATTCAGAGAGAGACAGTTGTCCTGGTACCATGATGTGAGTCTCTCTACCTCGTCCAAGTATGCGGTCTCATCATTGTTGGAGATGAGGCCCAGAACCACAGTATCATCAGCGAATTTGACAATAGATGTGGAGCTGTGAGAGGACATGCAGTCATGCGTGTAGAGAGAGTAAAGCAGGGGACTCAGGACACAGCCCTGTGGGGCTCCTACGTTCAGGGTGATGGAGTTTGAGGTGAACTGGCCAACTTTCACCACTTGAGGTCTGCCGGTGAGGAAGTCTTGAATTCAGTCACAGAGTGAGGAGTTTAGGCCGAGGTTTGTTTAGAAGCCAGCTTGATGGGGAATATAGTGTTTGTTTAGAAGCCAGCTTGATGGGGACTATAGTGTTGAAAGCTGAGCTATAATCAATGAATAACAGCCTTACATAATTCCCATTGTTGCTGTCCAAGTGTGTGAGGGAAGAGTGGAGGACGTGAGAGATGGCATCGTCCGTAGATCTGTTTGGGCGATAGGCAAACTGAAGAGGGTCCAAAGTATCAGGGATGGAGGAGCAGATGTGGCTCTTTACAAGTCTCTCAAAAACCTTTATGACTATAGATGTGAGGGCAACAGGGCGATAGTCATTCAGGCAAGAGGGTTTATTGTTCTTTGGCACAGGGATGATGATGGATTTTTTAAATGCGGTGGGAACCACGGCGGTAGCAAAGGACTCATTAAAGATGGAAGTGAACAAACCAGCGAGCTGATCGGCGCAGGACCTCAGAACACGGCCGGTTATCCCATCAGGTCCGGCTGCTTTCCTGACGTTCACTTTCTTTAGCGCCCTCCGAACCTCATCCTCCGACACGGTGATTACAGGATCATCGCTGCTCTGCCTGCTGCTTCCTGACTCGCTGGACGGCAGAGACGCGCCACCGCCGTTGCCATCGAAGCGGCCGAAGAAGGTGTTTAACTCGTCGGCCAGCAACGGATCTGCTCTCACCTCCGCGGAGGATTTGTTTCCAAAGGCACAGATGGTCCTCAGTCCCTGCCACATCCGTCGAGAGTCATTGAGCTGGAAATGAGACTCAATTCTCTCTCTGTATCTGTGTTTAGCGGCTCTTACTGCGCGGTTCTCCGATAGAGTGGCTCTGTGGCGCAATTTTTATTGTGAGTATTAGGCTTATCATTATTGCTGATCACTGTTGTTGTGCTATGATATTGTAATATTTACCATTATATAATCAGAGGAGCATAGAAAAGTTTATGAAAGTGTCACTCCACAATACAATAGCAAAATATATAAATATAGTATTTTTATGTTACATTAATCAGTGTCACACCTTCCTAAGGAAAGGATATGGATCAGAAGACATTGCAATTACTACATATTTAGACAGACTTAAAGAAGATCCAGATCTATTCTTGTGCTCTCATTTTTTCAGTTATTTTGCCTTTAATGTAAATAAACATTTGCAAACAATATACTTGCTCTTGTGAATTTATTTTGATGTTAATTACATTTACTTACAAATTCATCATCATCATGTTGATATGCTATGTTACTATAAAACTCTTACGACAAACATGTTTTCTAATATCTTCAATTGTTGTGTATACTGAGCTGCAGCGGACACATATTAAATGACTTCACTTGGACCCATTGTGCAGCTGTCTCTTTAATACCACCTGGATTATATACATGTTGCTGCTGATTGGGATGACATTTCTGACACACCCACCAAACAAGAGAAAGCGTGTAAACCCTTCATTTAGGCAAGAGGAGGGGCGACAGTGGAGGCGCCCGTAGTGTCTGCCTTGCGTCTCATTAGGGAAAGGGACAAACACCTGTGCTGTATTTCTAACGGAATCTATAAAGGTATGAGATCTGTAGTTGTTTGGGATTTTGTATGTGAGTGCTGCTGAGCTTCTTGCCGAGGCTACCGTGCCGGGACGTGCGTGAAGTGATTGGGAGGAATAGTTTGTAGTTGTGGGTTCCCTTGTCTTCCCGAGCGCTGCACCCCATGTCCGGTAGTGGGTAAGAGGGCCAGCAGCCCATTATCTGCCTTTATGGTTTATTGAATTGGGTGTATATATGAAGTGTTTCATTCGCCGGGGTGTCCTGGTTTGATGTGATTGATTAATTGTTACCGGTCCCCCGGCGTTTGTGTGTGTGTGTGTGTTTGTAATTGTGTGTGTGTGTGTGTGTGTATGGGGTATTGGGGCAGGTTATCATCTTTCATGTGCCATTTTTCATATTGTTTTATATTGATGACGGCTAAGTGGTTAGCCAGAGTGGTTTTGGCCCATACTGAGTGATTTTGTGGTGTGTATTTAAGTGTGTGATTTAACTGATGCACTTACGGATTTGTGTACCTTTTGGTGTTTGCTGTGTAATGAAATTGTGTATAATTGGCGGGCACATGGACAAATTTTAAGGTGTTGAAACTCTCTGCTGAATACTTCCTGCTCGCCGACTGTTTATTTATTGTAGGTAATTTGTGATTTGTCAAATACATTATTAACTGAAGTATAGGCCTATATGTGATAACCATCTTAAACTGCTGCTTTGCCCTTTGGAGGTTTTAATATTGTAGTATTATTGTATAAGAATAAAAGTGCCATTCATTTATTAATGTTGTGTTGTTGAGTCTCTTGCTATTCGAGTCAAGTCTGCTTTATTGTCAATTCTTCCACATGTATGGCACATACATACAGAGAATTGAAATTGCGTTACTCTCAGACCCTTGGTGCATACAGTTAACATTGTAGTATCAAAGTTCAGTCTTGCATGGGGTAAAGGAGGGGAGGGGAGGGGAGGGGAGGGGGGGCAAGGACGGGAGGGAGTTCAGCTTCCTGAAAGCTCGTCTGCGGGCTGGCTTTCTCTCGGATCCTACCTATGTTTCGTTTCACGGCTGCTCTGCTACCTGGCGCCCGCTGGACTTGATCTACCGGTGGCTTCGTCCTGTTCTCCCCCTACACCTGAGTCCTGTTTCTCGTGCTGGTCTCCACCGAATCGGCATTGTCTCTCGAAGACGGGGAGTAACTCACGGAAATTTGAGCTCACTGAAACGAGCGCCCTCATCTCCTGTTATTATTTCTCCACCGAAGATGGCATTATTAAATGCCCGCTCCTTGGTGAATAAGACCTTTTTATTAAACGACTTTTACTCATCTCACAACTTGGATTTTATGTTCATCACGGAATACTGGATAAAGGTTGGTGATCTAACTCCTTTTGCTGATCTGATCCCCTCTGACTGTACATTTTTTAACTCTCCTCGTCTGAGTGGACGCGGGGGCGGGATAGTAACAATTTTAAAGAACTCTCTCTCTGCGCGCTGTCGATTGGTCCCTGTAACGACCTTTTCCAGTTTTGAAGCTCAGCTTCTTCAGTTAGACTGGAATGGTCCTGTATGTTTAGGAGTGATCTACCGTCCACCGCACTCTTCTAAGGATTTTATACAGCATTTCACTGAACTGGTCGGCAGTATTGCCACTAATTACAATCGCTTTTTATTGGTGGGTGATTTTAATATCCATGTTTGCTGTCCGTCAAACCCCCTATCACATGACTTTCTTAGTCTTATTGACGCTTTTAATCTATCTCAGTGGATCATTGACTCTACTCATATTCAGGGCCATACGTTGGATCTTGTACTGTCATATGGGCTTGATGTGACTGATATTGTGTTCTCAGATTTTATGATCTCGGACCATAAGCCCATACTATTTTCACTGACTCTTCCAGATCGCTCTCATTTTTCTTCTACACCTGTAATTTTGTCTCGGTTCTACTCTCCCCAGTTTAGCACAAATTTCAACTTGTGCTTTGCTGAATGCTGCTCACAGTTGCACTTGGATCTACAATTATCCGACTTGGATGCTGATCAACATCTTAGCCTCATGAATTCTGCCTGGCTTAAGGTAGCAAATGCAACTGCTCCCTTTAAACCTCACAAGCACAAACCAAAATCTGAACCGTGGCTTAACTCTTACACCCGTCTCCTAAGACAAAATTGTAGAAAGGCAGAACGAAAATGGAAAAAGGACAGGCTGCATATCTCTCTTCTAATGTTCAGCGATTCTCTGACATCTTACCAGACTGCAGCTAAGTCTGCGAAAGCTGCTTATTTTTCTAATTTAATTGAAACGAATCACTCTAAACCTAAGGTTTTGTTTTCTATTATTCAATCTGTGACAAATCCTTCTGTTAACACTTTGCCTGTTGCCTCTGTTGCTCTCTGTGAAAGCTTCTTGAGATATTTTAGTGACAAAATTACTAACTTAAGACTTAGCGTCTGCCCCACTTTAACTTTATCTGTCTCTCCAATCATGTCATCTGCATCTGCCGTTTTCGATGCTTTTGTACCTATCAATCTCCAGGAATTGAAGGAGGTGATTGGCAAGCTTAAACCTTCATTCTGTTCTAGCGATATCATTCACCCGAGATTTTTAAAATTAATTATCAATTCGATTGGGCCAGGTTTGGTTTCTCTTATCAATAAGTGTCTCCTAACTGGCTCTGTTCCTGCCAATCTTAAAGTGGCTACGGTCACTCCTCTGCTCAAGAAGCCTTCACTGGATTCCTCTGTCCTAAAAAGTTTCGGCCAATTTCTGTCTTACCTTTCATTTCTAAAGTTTTGGAAAAAATTGTGCTGAATCAACTTCAATGTTTTCTGTCAAGTAACTGTATTTATGAGGTTTTTCAATCGGGTTTTAAGTCTGCTCACAGCACTGAGTCTGCCCTGTTGAGAGTGCTAAATGATTTTTACCTCTCCACTGATTCCGGAGACTCTGTGGTTCTTATTCTTTTAGATCTGTCGGCCGCTTTTGATACCGTAGACCACTCCTCTCTATTATCTAGACTGGAGTCTTGGGTAGGTCTAAAAGCTTACGTCCAGAAATGGTTTCAGTCTTACCTGTCGGACAGAACGTTTTTAGTGAAACTGGGCAATTTTACCTCTTCCCCTGCTCCTCTGACCTGTGGCCTTCCTCAAGGATCTATTTTAGCTCCCTCTCTATTTTCTCTCTACATGCTACCTCTGGGCTCTATTTTGCGTAAACATGGCGTGTCTTTTCATTTCTACGCAGATGATACTCAGATCTATTTACCAATCAAAAGAAACAATTCCACTGCGATTACTTCTCTTCTGCAATGTCTAGAGGAGGTTAAAATATGGCTAGCCCAAAATTTCCTCTTCCTAAATGAAGACAAGACCGAGGTAATTGTTTTCGGTCCCAATGAGAACTCTCAGTGTATTAGCCCTGAGTTAGAAAGTTTATCTGTTTTTAGATCCTCTCGGGTTCAGAACCTAGGAGTTCTGGTTGACCAGCATTTAAAATTTGATACACATATCTCCTCTGTTATCGGATCCAGTTTCTATCAACTTCGCTTACTGTCTAAAATTAAACATTTTCTCACTCCTAAAACTTTAGAAATGGCTGTTCACGCTTTTGTTACATCTCGTCTAGATTACTGCAATTCTTGGTCCCACTTTATATTAGGTGGCCTTAACTACTGTGTACTTACATTGAAATTAATCATTTGATACAATGCACTTATTGTGTACATACATGTTTTTACATTGTACTTATATTTTTAAAAATACCTATTTGTAATTACATCTGTAATTAATTTCTGTAGTTACATTTATAATTACACTGTTGACCCATCCCTCACACCTTAACCCACCCTTAAACCTACACATACCACCAAACCTGTCCTTAACCTTACCCGTATCCCACCTCAATAGCAGCAAAAGTGTTTTAAAATACAATATGACCACAATAAGTACATTGTACTTATTTTCTGATGTAAGTACATAGTAGTTAAGGCCACCTAATATAAAGTGTGACCCAATTCTTTATACTGCGGTATTTCTAAGGGTCAAATTGCACGTCTTTAGCTTGTTCAGAATGCTGCGGCCAGACTTCTTTTAAAGTGTCGTAAATATGAACACATCACCCCGGTTCTTAGATCCTTACACTGGTTGCCGATTTGTCAGAGAATAGATTTTAAAATTTTACTTTTTGTATATAAATCCCTACACAACCTAGCCCCTGTCTACCTCTCTGAACTTCTTCATCCCTACACTCCGTCCAGAAGCCTTCGATCCAGTGACCAGGCTTTGTTGGTAGTCCCTCACGTTAGGCTTAAGCGCAGAGGTGAGCGTGCATTTGCAGTGGCAGGGCCTCGATTTTGGAATGCCCTGCCTCTAGAGATTAGAATGGCCCCTTCACTGTCTGTTTTTAAGTCCCTGCTGAAAACGTATTTGTTTTCCTTAGTGTATTGACTACTGTGATATGGCTTATTATTATTATTTGTTTTTTTTTTTTTAAATCGGGTTATATTAAATTTTGTCTGGTCTGTTTTTCTGTGTATGTGGTATCTTCTGTAAAGCACTTTGGTCAGCCTGTTTGGCTGTTGTATATGTGCTATACAAATAAAATGAACTTGAACTTGACAGCCTGATGTATGAAGCTGTCCTTCAGTCTGCTGGTCCTCGCCTGGAGACTCCGCAGTCTCCTCCCTGATGGCAGCAGACTGAAGAAGCTGTGTGTCGGGTGGGTGGGATCACCTGCAATGCAGAAGGCTTTGCGGGTGAGACGGGTGCTGTAAATGTCCTGGAGGGAGGGGAGAGAGACACCAACGATCTTCTCAGCTGCTCACTATGCGTTGAAGTGACTTGCGGCAGGATGCCATGCAAGTGCCATACCACACAGTGATGCAGCTAGTTAGGATGCTCTCGATGTTGCCTCTGTAGAAGGTGCACATGATGGGGGCCGGGGCTCTGGCTCTTCTAAGTTTGCGGAGGAAGTAGAGACGCTGCTGTGCTTTCTTGTCAGTGCTACAGTGTTGTTAGTCCAGGAGAGGTCCTCTGTTATGTGCACACCCAAGAACTTGGTGCTGCTCACTCTCTCCAAAGTTGCACCGTTGATGGTCAGAGGGGCATGCTGAGTGTGTACTCTCCTGAGGTCAACAACAATCTCCTTCATCTTCTTGACGGAGATTGATGCCCGAATAAATTATCTGGTCCAGTCAGGAACCTTGTGGTCTCTTTATCTACTCCTTTAACATTATTTTGTAGTGTTACAAAACGCATCTCAAACCCCGTTGCACACCGTTTCCAGGAAACATGTCGTTCAACCCGGAAACCGGAGCAAAACGTTGCTCATCGGTGTGAGCCTGAACGTGCCCCTGTTAGTGTTGACTGAGCATGAGTGGATAGTCACCTGATTGCTCTGGAAAGTAATGGGAGTCACCAGATCAGTGAAAGAGGCCAAAAAGAGGGGTGTTTTCAACCATGTCACCTGATTGGCTCACATCACAGTTTAGGGGTGGGGTCAAGTAAAGGGAATCATTTTCATTGCATGATTTAGAAACACCCAGCAGTCTGAAAACACCCACTTTTGTTCTGCAGAGACCTGATTCTGGAGTTTTGCAGCAGGTGGCAGTAAAGCTCCTGAGGAAAGTTAAGAATGTAGGGGAGAGATTTGGAGAAAGTTGGAACATTTAAATTTCTTGAAATTAATTTGTATTCATGATTGACATTTGCTGATCAGATCAGGAGAATGGAGGAAAGGTGCAAGAGAGTAATGAATATAATGAGATGTTTGAGGGGGAAAGAATGGGGTGCAAGTAGATTATCATTGAAGAGAATATATGTGGCTCTAATTAGATCGGTGTTAGATTATGGGTGTGTGGTTTTTCGTTCTGCAGCCCAATTTCAGTTAAAAAAGATTGATGTAAACCAGGCACAGGCCTTGAGGTTGTGTTGTGGAGCTTTTAAAACTACCCCAGTATCAGCATTACAGGTAGAAATGGGAGAATTTCCTTTAGAGTTAAGAAGGAAGCAGTTGATGGTAAATTATTGGGCAGGGTTACAAGGGCATAATAATTCATATCCTACTAAGGTAATGCTACAGGATAGCTGGGAATATGGGAAAAGGCTAAGTGAGAACTTTGGTAGGATTGGAAATAACACAGCTAAAGAATTAGGAGTTTTTAATTTGAGGATAAGTTTCACCGTAGTTTATCCAGAGACAGATTCCTGGAAGTTAGTTTGGCCTGAAGTAGATTGGTTTGTGTTAGAAGAAAAAAGGAGAGCAAAGGAAGGTATAAATCTAAAAATAGTCTTCAACAATCGGATAGTGGAAAAGTATAAAGATTACATGTAGGTTTATACGGATGGTGCCAAGAAACCAGAGACGGAAGTAACAGGACTGAGTGTGGTGGTTCCAAGCAAAGGAATTGGAATTAATAGCAGAACATCTAATATGTTAGGGGTTTATACAGTGGAAATGCTGGCAATATTAATCACTGTACAATGGGTGGAAAAGATGGGGCAGGATAAAGTTTTGATTTGTTCAGATTCATCATCAGTTTTAGCTAGTATAAGGTCATTCTATTCAAAAAGTCTGCAAGAAGTCTAGAAGACAAGAATATATAATCAAGGAAGGCAGTTAAAATTTTTATGGGTACCAGGACATGGGGAAATTAAATGGCAGATAAATTAGCTAAAGTGGCGTTAACAAAAGGAAACCTAGAAATGCAAGTAAGTATTAGTAGAGCAGAGGTTAAAAGTGTGATATGGGAGAGAATGAATCAAATGTGGCAAGAGAGGGGAAAGTAAGACATTTATATTAAATCCAGAGGGAAGTTAAATGTTAAATGATTGGAAGTGGAAATCGCAGAGAGGAAACAGTCATGTCTAGGTTAAGATTGGGACATTGTTTATTAAATAAAACACTTAAGTTGATAGGAAAACATGATACTGGAATGTCTGCCAGGAGGAGGAGTCAGTGGAGCATGTGGTCTTGAGATGCAGCAGGTACGATGTTCAAAGAGCGCAGATGAGGAATAAATAGAGATGGAGGTTCAGGACATGACTTTAAAAGGGCTACTGAGCACACAACATAGGGCACAGACTAGAATTCTTATGGATTTCTTAAGAGGTACAGGGGTTGCTGATAGGGTATGAAGAGTTATAGGAGTATCGAGGAAGGTTAATTATTATTATTATTATAATTATTATATAGTAGAATAAGGGTGAAGTGTGTGTATTTGTATGCTTGGGGGAGAAGGAGGGAAGGTGGGAATTGGGTGATTTAGTCTGTAAACCTATTAGCTGATCCACATTCCAGAGCAGATGGTGGCGGTAATGCAGCAATTACGCTGGATGCCTGAGGAAAAGCAAGTGCTTTTTGAATGTAGTAAATATGATGATCAGCATAACAGTCTTTTTAGCAATAAAAGGAACACAGGCCAGTGAGCATCGTGGACCTTCTGGGAAAGGATTTGAGTGATAATCAGGTATTTAAGGCAGTTTTAACATTTTTATAGCTTACAGGACTAGACCACAGGAATTAGTGTTTGAGGATGAGGGTCATGATGCTTCTGCCCATCTAAGTGGTTGAGGAGACCAGTGCGGAAACTGGAGGAGCTGAACACACTGATAGAAGAATTACATACAGATGTGGAGCCATTGCTTGATAAATATCAGTTTGCTTATACAGAAAAATCGAAGTACAAGTGATGCCATTGCAACAATAATGCATCTTATTCTGAAGCATCTTGAATGTCAGACTGCATATGCCAGACTACTTTTTATTGACTTCAGTTCAGCTTTTAATTTAATACAGCCACACATTCTTCAAGTATGGTGGAAGTTGTGGCCTAATGGTTAGGGAGTCAGCCTCGTGATCCAAAGGTTGTGGGTTCGAGTTGCCGGCAGGGATTGTAGGTGGGGGGAGTGAATGTCCAGCGCTCTCTCCACACTCAATACCACGACTGAGGTGCCCTTGAGCAAGGCACCGAACCCCCAACTGCTCCCCGGGCGCCGCAGCATAAATGGCTGCCCACTGCTCCGGGTGTGTGTTCACGGTGTGTGTGTGTTCACTGCTGTGTGTGTGTGTGTGTGTGTGTTCACTGCTGTGTGTGTGCACTTTGGATGGGTTAAATGCAGAACACGAATTCCGAGTATGGTTCACCATACTTGGCCATATGTCACTTCACTTTCTTAGAAAGCTAGCTCAGGCAAAGGTAAATCCTTTTTTAATTAAGTGGTATCATTGTTTTCTGTATGATAGGCCACAGCAAGTGAGGTTTAATTCAGCTTTATCTGACATAGCAGTATGTAGCACTGACGTCCCTCAGGGGTGTGTATCTTCGCCACATTTGTTAACAATGACTGTGTCAGTGTGGAGCCAAATCAATATATATTGAAATTTTCTGATGATACTGTTCCATTTAGTCTGCTTACAAAAAACTTCAATTTGAACACCCATTATGCAGCGGTAGAAAACCTTGTGGCCTGGTGTGATGCACATAAATTGCAGAATAACATAAAACTGTGGAAATGCTGGTGGACCCTGGTTCAGTAGGGGATTATGGCCCAGTGGCCATTTATGGCCATGAGATCGAGCAGATGAGCTCATTTAAATATCTTGGAGTTCACATTGATAGCGATTTGGGCTGGCGCACACAGGTGACAGGTGTCTGTACCAGAGTTCACCAGCGTCTTCATTTCTTGCGCAGACTTAGATTATTTGGTATTTGTAAACGTTTGATTTTTTTTTTTACAGAGCAGCGATTGAATCGATATTTAGGTATGGCATGACTAGCTGGTTTGGTAACTCCTGATGAATTTAAGTCCAGTAATGGTTTGCGTTTTTTTTCATCTTAACGTCCGTAGTCTGGTGAATAAAATTGACTTCATAAGAATATGGGCTGATTCAACGAACGCCGACATAATTGTTCTTTCGGAAACATGGTTAAACAAATCAGTCTTGGACTCTGATACATATTGAGGGTTACCATGTTTTTAGATCGGACCGTATTAAGAAGGGTGGTGGAGTTGCAGTTTATATTAAGTCTAAGTTAAACTGCACTTGTATTCTGTCCATCAGTAAACCAAAATGTTTTGAACTTTTGGCAATTAAATTACATTTTTTAAATGGTCCTGATATTATCGTCGTCGGATGTTATCGTCCACCCTCGGCTTCATGTGAAGCCATCACTTCACTTACGGGCTTTTTTCATAACTGGACTAATTCAGAGATGATTTTACTTGGGAACTTAAACTGGGACTGGTTTTCTCATGTATCTGATCCCTTCAAAAGTATTTGTGACTCTTTTTGCTTGGAGCAATTGATACATCTTCCCACCCGGTTAAATCATAAAAATTCTACTAAATCCACGTTACTTGATGTTATTTTAACTAATGCTCCTCATAGATTTTCTGCAGTGGGTGTTTTTTGCAACGATATTAGTGATCATTTTCCTGTGGTTTGTGTGAGAAACTGCAGGACTTCAAAGGGTAAACCTCGCCTTATTTTGAAAAGGCAATTTAAATATTTTAATCAGCAAGCCTTTTTGCAAGATATCTATAATAGTGATTTATATAATGTTTCACAGATACCTGATGTTGATTTAGCCTGGGATTTTTTTAAAAGTACTTTTTTGACTATATGTGATAAACATGCACCTTTTAAAAGATTTAGAGTGCGAAATAGAGATAATCCCTGGTTTAAAGAAGCCATATCTTCACTTATAAAAAAAAGAGATGCTGCATGGGCTAAAGCAAAGAAAACTAATAGTCAAATGGACTGGATAAATTATAGAACACTAAGAAATAATTGCACAAAATTAGTAAAAAGATCTAAGTGTGATTATTATTTAAATATGATAAATGAGAATATTAATGATCCATCTTCTTTCTGGAAACTGACTAAATCAGTTTCTGGTCAAAACTTTTACCAGTCTACCTGATTATTTAAAATTAAATGAGAGTATAATTAAGGATAAAGAGAATATTGTAAATGCTTTTAATAAACATTTTATTTCGGGGGGAGAGAGACCCACAATTGTAGTAATTTAAGGAAACAAGAAAATGTGGAAGCCACTTCATGTTATATTACTCAGAGCCAGCAGTTTAATTTTATTCCTATTTTAGCTACTCAAGTTCATAAAGTTCTATCTAATTTGGATATAAAAAAATCAGCAGGGCCGGATCAAATAGAACCTTATTTTTTAAAAATTTCTGCACATCTTATAACAGAGCCCATTACATCTATTTTTAACTTGAGTTTAACCTCAAATGTTATGCCTCGTGCATGGAAATCCGTATCAGTCTTACCTTTGTTAAAAGCTGGTGATCCATCAGTTTTGGATAATTATCGGCCAATTAGTAGGTTATCGGTGTTGGCAAAAGTATTTTAATCTTTTGTCAATGATCAAATGAAATTGTTTCTAACCGAAAATAAAATATTAAATGAATTTCAGTCAGGCTTTAGATCAGGTCATAGTACTATTACAGCAGCTATGCTGGTTACAAGTGATATTGTAAACAACATTGTGCAGCATTATTTGTAGATCTTTCTAAAGCATTTGACTCTGTAGATCATAAACTTTTATTACAGAGATTAAGTTGTATAGGTTTTAGTGAAATGACTCTAAATTGGTTCAATAATTATCTAACAGAAAGATCTCAATGTGTCTCAGTCGAAAACTTTATTTCAAATGAATTAAAAATAATAAAAGGTGTTCCACAGGGTTCGATTTCTATTTATATTAATGACATTGGTTGTGGGATAACCTCAGCTAGAATTCATTTATATGCTGATGACACAATTATATATACAGTAGCACATTCGGTGAATCAAGCCATTGAGCTCTTGCAAGAATCTTTTCAGTTATTGCAATTATCATTATCCAACTTAAAACTGGTTTTAAACTCAAAGAAAACAAAATACATGCTTTTCACTCGTCGCACTGAAACAGTTCGTCCTATTTTAACTTTACTAGGAGAATCTATTGAAAGAGTAAATTGTTATAAATACTTGGGTATATGGTTGGATGACAAACTAGGATTTCAGATACATATCGAAAAACTTTTAAAAAAGCTTAGATTAAAGTTGGGTTTTCTTTTTCGTTTAAAGAAATGTTTTCCTTTTAAAGCAAGAAAGAGAATTATACAGAGTTGTTTCATTTCAGTATTAGATTATGGTGATGTGATCTATATGCATGCAAGTTTATCTTCACTTAAAAAGTTGGACTATGTATATCATGCTGCTTTACGTTTTGTGACGAGTGCCTCTTCACGCACCCATCATTGTATATTGTATGAACTGGTGGGATGGTCCTCTTTGTTTCAAAGAAGGAAAGTGCAAATGTTGCTGTTTATTGTTAAGGCATTGTTGGGAAAATTACCTACTTATATTTGCAGTCTTTTATCTTTTTACAGTTGTAACTACAGTACTAGATCCTCTGCTAAACTTCTTTTAAATGTTCCAAGAGTACATTCTGAGTTAGGCAAAACTGCCTTCTCTTATTTTGCTCCTTCGTTATGGAACGAGCTGCAGAGTATTATTATGCTGGAATCACTTCCTTCTGTAAATATTTTAAAAAACCTTTTATGGTCTACTCTGAAGGAAACATGTACTTGCTATAAGTAAATTACATATTTGTAATCATCTGGATATAGGGCAAATGATTTTGTTTGTTTTATGTTTTTGAAATTGTTTTATTGTGAAACTTTTTGTGCTGCCATTTTTGGCCAGGACTCCCTGGAAGAAGAGATTTTGTATCTCAATGGGACTTTCCTGGTAAAATAAAGGTAAAATAAAAAAAATAAAAAAATTTCTCCTGCTCCCCTTAATCCACAGGAGTTGTTTGAGCAGGCCATATGCAGCCAAGATAGAAGTATTTTATCTCACAAAACACGCTTTACCCTGAGTATAGGCTGATGAATTCAGGGAGGAGGTTTAGGGTTCCATTGTGCAGGTAGAATAGACATAAATATTCTTTATCCCACTGTCAGTTACGTTTTTAAATGATCAAAAGGGAATGTATTTTGAGGGTTTGGGGGGAGTGTTATCTACATAAATTCACCTGGTTAAATGTACTGCATTTTTAGTATTTTCTATATGTTTAAAATGTCTTTTATGCTTATGTTATGTTTTATGTTATGTTGTGCAGCACGCCCTTTGTCCAAGCCAAATTTCTCCCATGGGAGACAAATAAAGTTAACCTAACCTAATCCTCTGGGGTGGGTGGGGCATTACTATATATATGTACTTGCGTACATGGGTGATGAATCTGTTTTGCTATACATATACACAAAAAAAAAAAAAAAAAAATTATATATATATATATATATATATATATATATATATATATATATATATATATATATATATATATATATATAATTTTTTTTTTTTTTTTTTTTGTGTATATGTATAGCAAAACAGATTCATCACCCATGTACGCAAGATATACAGTAGGTGGCAGTAATACTCCTAAAGAGTGAACGGCCATTGAACCAAAAGGAGAAGAAGCTTCTGAGGAGTGACTCCAGAAGAAGAGCTCAGCTGCTGAAGCGTGGCTGCACAGTAGCCCTGTTTGTCTGTTTGATCGTTTTAAAGCATGTATATTCCCTCTGAATTTGTTTCGTAATGAGTTTGTGCTCTAATCCAGGTATATTGTCATTCATTTGTATTTGTTTTTGTTGTGATTTATCTTCAGAAGCAACAGATGTGGATGGGTTACTTGCATATTATTTGTATTGTTTTGGTGCTGCTGCTGGTTTAATGTGATCTTAAGGGTTACATACATGAGAATATTATTCTGTTGACGGGGTTTGTAGTCTATGAAAATATTTTTTCCTAAAACTATCCATTCAAACGGATAACTTTTGTTCTGCTTTCTCACAGAGACGCGGCACGAAGGCTTCTGCTGATTCTGGTGAGATTCCCTTCCGTCTCTTTTAGTGAAGGGTGTTTGATCAGGATTGGGCTCGTAACTGAACTCTATGTGAAGAGCGACAGAAAGCAGTTGATTTATTTCTGTTAGTGCTGTGTGGCGAACCGTTCTCGCCTGTCGGGCCTGTCAGTGGTCTGATCAGGGCTATATGTTCGCTAGATCGACACCAGTGGGGACTCACAGATCAGCCTGTGCTTCATCTGTTCTCACCTGCGCCGCTGGTCACACCTGCCCTAAACATGCTGTCTCGAGAGAGTTCACCCCCTCCTGCTCCAGAAGCACCACAACACTGCGTCCTCTAATCAAACCATTATTTCAGATCATAGAGCTGATGATTGAACCCAGTCAAGTGTTTCAGATAGCTAGATAAGCAGAAGGTGCAGTGTTGTGGATCTTTGACGACCAGGTTGGGGGAAAAACTGTTATAACAGAAAGCAACAGGTTTACTGGATTTACTATGGTAAAGCAGGCATAAAACCATTCTCTTTCCCCAGGTCGATGACGCCGTCAGGAGCACATCCGAGCATCAAGTGTTAGATAATGTCTCCGCTTCTCGGTCCATAAGACCCAAGAGACGTCCTCATTACAAGTTCAGTCCATCTGCAGGATCCGAGTGGTGATGCTATGTGGATTTTTAATGCACTATGAATCAAACTTACAATTGTATTTTTTTACTTCAAACATGTACAATCATACGGAAAATTAATTATGCAGTACAATAATTTGGGATAAATGTAATTTAAGATGTGAGAAACGGATCTGGATGTTTTCGCTCCAGCGCTGATCTCACACCAGTTCATTCTTCAACAGTTCAATCCTCTTCATCACAGTGTCTAGTGTTGTGCTGTTAAGAAATGTTGTTTTTGTGTGCTGTTGGTGAGAAATGATGAAAACACTGGATCTTTTGAGTTCATATATGTTCAGCAGTCATTAGTGATATGTTAGACACTGATGCTTGTCAAATAAACCACACATTTCACACTGAAGCACTGTATTGCAGCTTGATTTGTTTCGGCCAAAATCATATGATCTTTGATCCTGAAGCTTTGTTTGCCTGAGAACCATGAAATAGTGATGGCCGCTTTTGAAACACTGCTTCATGAAGCTTTGAAACCTTCGCAAATCATTTGTTTCGAAACATTGTATCGGAGCACGTATCAAAATGCCAAAGTCACTTGATTTCAGTAAATGAGACTTCGTTACGTTATACCCGTTTCAGAACATTTAGGATTTTCAATGGTTTGCTGTTGGGGGTGATCTCTGTGAACCCGTGAACCACTGAACCAGCGTCTACCTTCTCAAATCAGTTTTATCAATTTGCAGACCTTTTTAATAAGACATTTGTGTAATTATAAGGATGAATGATAATAGTCTAGTTAATAGTCTCTTACTGCCTTGCTTTCCATAAAACAAACAAAACCAGTCCTGCAAATTAACAATAATTATTAAAAACACATAGGCTACAGACACTTCTCATATAATGGCATTTTATTATTTTAATTGCATTTAATATTAAAATTTTAAGAAAGCATTTGGTTTTGTAAAAGTTGTTTTTGCATGTTTTGGCATGAGCGTTTGTTGCATTTTCACACTTTTGATCAGCAGGTATCAGTAGCGTGTGGTGTTTGGAGCGCTTCGAAATTGTGAATCATTTTACGAAGCCATTGGTTCAATTGATTTGAAGTTTCGAAAGGTTAGTTTCTCCCATCACTACCATGAAACTGCTTCAGTATCTGGTTTGAGAGGTGCCAACCTCAGCGTCGTCTTTAATTACTTACGGCAGGTTTTTCAATATGGTAATTAATAAATGAAACCCACAGTGAACCTTGCCTATGAAATAATGTTTTCAGTGTTGAACTGATTATTTCTTTCAAATAATTCAGACGTTAATGAACAAACATTTTACTTGCATTATATTACTCAATTCTATTTAACCTTTTGACCACCAGATGGCCACAAAGTACAAAAAAGCCCTAACCCTAATCTACTGTGTTGTTTGTTTAGCACATTGACTGATTTCAGAACAGCACAGCTTTAATGTCTTTCTGAATGTCAGCTGAAATCCGTGTCAGATGAGCAGATAAATAAATGTGCCGTGTATTAGGGACTGGTGTAAGAGTAAAGCTCGAGTCTGGGATAAAGGATATATTTCTGTGAAATCCTCAACAGAGCTTCAGTGGTCATGTTGTGGAACAGCATCATCTTCCCACATTTACACTGATGTGATGCTGACAGCTGATCTGAAACAGAAAACACAGTATATTTGTGACGTGAAGTATCCATTTACAGTGTATTAAAAATATTTGCACACTGATATATTGATTTATCTAAAGAATTCTGGTGGGTGAAGTATAACACTTGCGGAGAAATACACTGTTCTGATTCTGCTTTCCTGAAGTTGAACACGTGTTTGTCCATGTTTAACAGCGGTGTCTAAGCAGCCACAGACTCTTAAGCTGTTTATGAGCTGATAACATACATCACTGACACACATGCTATAATACCTTCCCAGCTGTGAATCTGAGTCTTCAGTTTGTCTGCGATCTGGTCCATTTGACTGAAGTCTTCTGCATAGTACATATGTTTCTGCTGCAGCTCTGAAGCTATAAACTTCAGCTCTTCTTCTGCAGTCTCTCCCACAGCCACTGCATATAGAGCAATGCCTACAGAAATAGAGAGTTGAGCTGGTTTGTCGGAACTGAACTCTGTCTTGTTATTTGGAGACATTTATCCATTTATCACATGTTAGAATGGCTTTATGATCAAACATTCATCAATCAATTGCATGAGGTGCATTTCCTTCTCTGTCCACTAAACTCATCTATCAAAACTTAATATGTGAATGGAATTCAGTATTTTTGATTCTCCTTAACACATTACTGGGAGTCTCTAATAATGTGATCTATCTGTCGAACCATCAGCTTTGACCTTGCTGGCCCATTTGTGCACGTTGTCTTGAGAGCGTCCATCTGTAAACACAACAGCGACCCTCTGCGCTGTTCTGCTGCTGTTCCTGAAGCTGTTCTGGATCAGGTATTGCAGGGCGACGCCGATCATGGAGCCACGGCCCATATAGTGGATGGCTGCAATGGCCCGCTGGAGCTCGCTAGCGCTGGTGTACTGGCCCAAAGTGAACTCGCTGCGGACTTTAGAGGAGTACTGGAGCAGCCCGACCCGAGATCCGGCTAGCAGAGAGCTCACCGTTCTGCTCACAAACCGCTTCAGGAGATCAAACCTGGTAAGGCCCAAGTGTCTGGAGCCACTAATGACAAACATGAGATCCACAGGTCCACGTTTACAATCCAGACCTGCAATAACCATTGTTTTAAATGTATTAAACTTGCTTATTCTTGCAGAGAGAAGAGCAAGTAAAAACAATGAGAACCCTTTTTAGTAATGTGGCCAAACTATATCAAATTATATTCACCAAAAAAGTATTTGAACTGAAAATATGATGATTCACTTCATAATTTGTAATGTTATATCAGTGTGATTCAGTTTAAAGAGCTGCTCAGACTGTGGCTGTATCAGACTGTGAAGACACATTAATGAGTTCTTTTTGAGTGACAAAATAATTCTGTGAAAAGCACTTGTGCTCATCACACGTGTCTGTCATGTTCTGAGAGCTGAAGAGCTCGGGTCACGAATGCTTTGCTTTCAGACAATCAGAACACAGCAGTGAAGAAAACCAACACTTACCACATGCTTTACCATCTGAAGCGAGTGAGAAACCTTTCCTGCAGCGGCACTTGAATGAGTCGTCTGTGTTTACACACTCGTGTTCACACTCGTGGATTCCTGATGCACACGGATCAGATCCTGAGGAGACCAGAGCAGAGACGCTGATCAGTATAACATCCTTCATCAGTATGAGTTTCCTAAACATCTAAACCAGGAGACTTCAACTCAAACACATCTGAACTAGACAATACGTTTTCAGGATTATAATATAAACAATATGTCTTCAGGATGATAATGGCGTATGCGCCTGAGCCCCACGGGCAGGTGGAGGTTTATTTCACCTTTTTATTATCTTTTTACAGTGGAAGTGAAGGCAACAGATTGACCTGCACACAGCTTTGAGTGGAAGACAGAAACCAGTTTTTCTATCTGGCTGAAACTGGCCACCAGATGCACGTGTTCTGTGTGCGGTTCGCTGCTGATGGCCTGCAGAATCAGAATCAGAATGAATCAGAATCAGAATGAGCTTTATTGGCCAAGTATGTTTACACATACAAGGAATTTGTTGTAGTGACAGAAGCTCCACAGTGCAACAGAAAGACAGTAACAGGACAGGACACAGGTAATAAAACAAAATAACAAGAAATAGCCAATAACCAATGTACAAAGCAGCAAAAAAATAAAAAATACACAATATATAATATATAATATAGGCGACTATGTATGTACAGGTCAAGTATGTGCAAATTAGAAATGATAAAAATAAAAATAAAATAAAGTAAAGTAAGTCGTGACGTATTGTCAAGTATGGTGACCCATACTCGAAATTGGTGCTCTGCGTTTAACCCATCCAAGTGCACACACACAGCAGTGAGTAATGAACAAATGCGCACACACACACACACACAGTGAACACACACCCGGAGCAGTGGGCAGCCATGCTGCGGCGCCCGGGGAGCAGTTGGGGGTTCGGTGCCTTGCTCAAGGGTACCTCAGTCGTGGTATTGAGGGTGGAGAGAGCGCTGGACATTCCCTCCCCCCACCTACAATTCCTGCCGGCAACCTTTCGATTACGAGTCCGACTCTCTAACCATTAGGCCACGACTTCCCCCTAAGTGAGTGTGGTGAATGGATAATGAATTAGTGTTCATGAGATGTATTGACTGAGGGAAGAAACTGTTCCTGTGTCTGGTCGTTCTGGTGCTCAGAGCTCTGTAGCGTCGACCAGACGGTAACCGTTCAAAGAGGTTGTGTGCTGGATGTGAGGGGTCCAGAGTGATTTTGCCAGCCCTTTTGCTCACTCTGGATAAGTACAGTTCTTGGAGAGTGGGGAGGGTTGTACCAATGATTCGCTCAGCAGTCCGGACTACCCTCCGTAGTCTTTTGAGGTCAGATTTGGTAGCTGAGCTGAACCAGACAGTTATTGAGGTGCAGAGGATGGATTCAATGATGGCAGAGTAGAACTGTTTCAGTAAGTCCTGTGGCAGGTTGAACTTCCTCAGCTGGCGAAGAAAGTACAACCTCTGCTGGGCCTTCCTGACAATGGAGTCAATGTGAATATCCCACTTCAGGT
This sequence comes from Barbus barbus, assembly GCF_936440315.1. Classification (NCBI taxonomy): domain Eukaryota; kingdom Metazoa; phylum Chordata; class Actinopteri; order Cypriniformes; family Cyprinidae; genus Barbus; species Barbus barbus. The sequence continues at coordinate 33,158,330 of NC_136740.1, forward strand.
CCTGAGAGATGGTGGTGCCCAGGAATCTGAATGACTCCACTGCAGTCACAGTGCTGTTCATGATGGTGAGTGGGGGGAGAGCAGGGGGGTTTCTCCTGAAGTCCACGATCATCTCCACAGTTTTGAGCGTGTTAAGCTCCAGGTTGTTGAGACTGCACCAGACAGCCAGCTCCTTAACCTCCTGTCTGTAAGCAGACTCGTCACGTCCTGGATAAGGCCAATCAGTGCGGTGTCGTCTGCGAACTTCAGGAGCTTGACAGAGGGGTCTTTAGATGTGCAGTCGTTGGTGTAGAGGGAGAAGAGCAGTGGGGAGAGAACGCAGCCCCGAGGAGCTCCAGTGCTGATGGTGCGAGTGCTGGATGTGAATTTGCCAAGCTTTACTAACTGCTGTCTGTCTGTCAGGAAGCTGTTGATCCACTGACAGACGGAGGTGGGGACGGAGAGCTGAGTTAGTTTATTTTGAAGGGTTTCCGGGATAATGGTGTTAAAAGTAGAGCTGAAGTCCACAAACAGGATCCTCACATAAGTCCCTGGACTGTCCAGATGCTGCAGGATGAAGTGCAGTCTCATGATGACTGCATCATCCACAGACCTGTTTGCTCTGTAGACAAACTCCAGGGGGTCCAGTAAGGGTCCAGTGATGTCCTTCAGATGAGCCAGAACCAGTCTTTCGAATGATTTCATGGCTACAGACGTTAGGGCCACAGGTCTGTAGTCATTAAGTCCAGTAATTTTGTGTTTCTTTGGGACGGGGATGATGGTGGAGAGTTTGAAGCATGAGGGGACTTCACACAGCTCCAGTGATCTATTGAAGATCTGTGTGAAGATGGGGGCCAGCTGATCAGCACAGATTTTTAGGCAGGCTGGTGACACACCATCTGGACCAGGTGCTTTTCTTCTTTTGTTCTTCCTGAAGACCTGGCACACATCATCTTCGCTGATTTGAATTGTAGGTGTGGGGGAGAGAGGGGTTGCTGGAGGTGTGAATGGTTGTGTGGAGGGGTGTTCTGGGCGGGTGTCGGGTGATCGTTCAAAACGACAAAAGAACTTGTTTAAGTCGTCTGCCAGGTGTTGATCCTCCAGAGTGCTGGGGGGTGGTGTTTTGTAGCTGGTGATGTCCTTCAATCCGAACCACACTGAAGCAGGATCACTGGAAGAGAATTTGTTCATTTTAATTCCTCTTTGCCACTCTGATCTCCTTTTCTAGTGTGTATTTGGCCTGTTTGTACAATACTTTATCCCCCTTTCTGTGAGCATCTTCTTTGGCCTGACGGAGCTGTCTGAGTTTGGCAGTGAACCATGGTTTGTCATTGTTGTAGAATAGATGAGTCCTGGTAGGAATGCACATGTCCTCACAGAAACTGATATAAGATGTTACAGTCTCTGTGAGCTCGTCCAGGTCATTTGCTGCAGCTTCAAAAACAGTCCAATCAGTCAGGTCGAAACAGGCTTGTAAATCCCGCTCTGTTTCGTTAGTCCATCTTTTAACAGATCTTAATACAGGTTTTGCAGACTTAAGTTTCTGCCTGTAGGATGGAATAAGATGAACCAAACAGTGATCAGAGAGTCCTAAAGCTGCTCGTGGAACAGAGTGATATGCGTCCTTTATTGTTGTGTAACAGTGATCCAATATATTACTGTCTCTGGTGGGACATGTGATGTGCTGTCTGTATTTTGGCAGTTCACGGGAGAGATTTGCTTTATTAAAGTCCCCGAGAATGATTAAAACAGAGTCCGGGTGTTGTTGCTCACTCTCTGTGATCAGATCAGCAAGTTTCTGTAAAGCTGTGCTCACGTGCGCTTGCGGTGGAATGTAGACACTCACGAGAATGAACGAGCAGAACTCCCGTGGCGAATAGAACGGCTTGCAGTTAATGAAGAGCGTTTCTAGATCTGAGCAGCACATCTTCTTTAACACAGTTACATCTGTACACCACCTTTCATTGATGTAAAAGCATGTCCCGCCGCCGTGCGATTTCCCTGTTGATTCTGTGTCCCGATCTGCTCTGATCAGCTGGTAATTAGGCAGATGAATCGCACTGTCCGGTATGTCGCCATTCAACCAGGTTTCCGTGAAACACAGAGCAGCAGAGTTAGAAAAGTCCTTGTTTGTCCGGGGGAGCAGAAGGAGTTTGTCCGTTTTGTTGTGTAGAGAGCGGAGATTCGACAAATGGATGCTAGGTAACGCCGTTCTAAATCCGCGCTGACGAAGTTTCACGAGCGCGCCGGCTCGCTTTCCCCGCCTGCGCCTCCTGTAGCAATGTCCAGCAAAACGTCCGAAAAATCAAAAACCGGTAGAAGATTTTGTGGTGTGTTCTGCTGAATGTTCAGCAGATCATCCCTGGTAAAACTGAAAAAACAAAAAACAGGAAAAACTAACAAAACCAAAACGAACACTGAAGAGCAACGCACAATAGCTGCCATCAGCGGCGCCATTTTGGAGTCATTGTCCAAAATCTGGTGTGGACCAGAGTCACCAGGTCCACACGGCCGACTCCCACAGCGAAGATCTCTATCCCGGCCCACCGCGCTCGATCCGCTTCCTCCTCCACAGAGTCCTGCGGCCGGCCATCAGTCACCACCACAGCGACACGAGGCACCTGCATGTGGACGGGCCGCGCACCGTGAGCCGGAGAAAACGCCTCCTCGCGCGTGAACTGCAGCGCTAAACCCGTCATGGTTCCTGACGCCAGGTTCTCCATGCGCTCCACAGCACTCAACATCAGCTGCTTCTCAAAGTAACTGTTCAAGAAGAACTCATTCTGCACTACGCTGCCAAACTGCACCAGTCCCACGCGCGTCTCATTGTGACCCACGTTCAAGAACAGCAGCAGGTCCTTGATGAAGGTCTTCACCTGCTCATAGTCTTCAGGCCGGACACTGCGAGAGCTGTCGATTGCAAGCACCAGGTCGAGCGGCCGCCCTTCACAAGAACCCTCTGCATAAAAACAACAGCATGCAGTTCATGCAGAGAGTAACTCTTTCAGCACGCTGTAAAAGACTGAATCACAGTATCTCTGTGATCTGAATACCTGTGCTGTTTGTGTCTCGCGGTGATAGTTTGCTGGGACACACAGCACAGCTCCAGATGAGAAGCAGAATAAAAGCTGGGCTCTTCATTTCAGAGAGAAGAGATTCCTTCAGCTAGAGCCACACAACCACAGTAAAGCATGATTAGATGTTTCAAATATGATAATGCATGTTAAAAGGACATAACAATGGGACATTTGATTCAAAATCTGTACCGTCTGTTAACAACAAAATATGGCAATATCCCACGTTCTGCATGTGTAAAAGTGACATAATGCCTAATGTTTGATAGATAAAAAAGTATATCAGCGTAAATTATGATAGGTTCATAAACAAACATTCCAGTGTAAAATAGATGAATAGTAATTGTTACGTGCCGCGTGTGTTCTACATGCACGCAGCTAACAGATGTTAGACACACTAGATAAGAGGTGAGTGCCGTTTTCTGTATTTTTGTTTGTAGTTAGTGTCGTTTAGTTGTAGCGTCGCATACGTTGAAGAATTCGAGTTTGCTTTCTACATTTTTCTTTGGTTAGTTAGGTTGGAGGTTTTTTGGGAACTTAGAGCAATTTATGTTTTATTATTTTTATTGATTTGGCATCACCTTCGTTCCACCATTTTCTTCCTAGTTTAATGTTTTGTATGCCTTGTATATAGCTCACACATTGTTTAGTGACTTTGGCTTAAAGAAATTAAAACATTCAATTGAATTAAGTGTTCTTGATGCCTGATTCTTTCTAAAAACTCTTCCCTTACAGTAATATTAAATAAAGAACATTATTAAATTTTAAATGTTGCGTTTCAACCCCTAGACCTTTAAAGATCGTAACATTTAATGGGGGCTCGTCCGACATCAATTAATGATCTAATAAGCATATTTCCCGTGATATCTAATATTGCTGCGGTAGAGAGTAGAATGACCGTGGCTTTAGTAATTTGTTGGAGCATATTTCTTTGGGCGTGACTGGTTGACCGAATGGTCGGAGTGCGTTTCGGCGTAACTGTGGCTGATTTTGATCTGGAGACTTTTGTTAGTGCACCGTCTATCGAGAAGCTTGATAAATGTCGAAAAAAAACGATTTGATAACCATTGCGGCTCATTATCAAATTTCGGTTACAACGCAGCAGCTGAAAAGAGAGATAAAGAGTGCTGTCATACAAAGGTTGGTGGAAACAAAGGTTTTGATGTTGCCTACAAGGGTCGAGGAAGAATCTCTCAGAGCCGATGTTCAGGTGCCGTTGTTTGGTGAGGAGGAGCAGAGTGGGGATGCTGTGGTAGAGGGTTCCGAAGCCAAAGCTTCCCTGCCGCCCTTTGGACCTTTTTCTCTGACCTCTATGGGATCTGGAGGTGATGCGCGACTTAAAGTTCGTTTGGCGCGTGTCCAAATGGAAGCACATGAAAAGGCAGAAGAACGTCAGGCTGAGATGAAGTTACGACTCGAAGTTCGTAGATTGGAGATTGAGGCGGATAAACAGGTTAGACTGCGTGAACTTGAGTTGAACGCAGCTAAGAATGTACCTGCCTCATTTGTTCCATTTGTACCATTGCATATCGCTGGTGCTCCGTTGGGGCCTGGATCGCCGGTGACCACCTTTGATGTAAGTAAACATATCTCTCTTGTTCCGCAATTTCGTGAAACAGAAGTTGACTCATATTTTAGTGTGTTCGAGCGTATTGCATCAGCACTAAATTGGAAGTGTGGCCTTTGCTCTTACAGTGTAAATTAAATGGTAAAGCCCAGGAGGTGTGTGCAACTTTATCCTTAGAGGATAGTTTAAATTATGATATGGTAAAAGTTGCAATCCTGCGTGCTTACGAGTTCACAAAAAAGTCCATGCTTCTAGTCAAACATTTGTTGAATTTGCCTGACAGAAAGGTGTTTTATTTGACAAATGGTGTACATCGAGTAAGGTTACAGATTTGAAGACATTATGGGAACTTATTCTTTTAGAAGAGTTTAAAAACTGTGTACCTGAACGTATCGTTGTCTATTTAAACGAAAAAAAGGTGTCATCTCTATCGCAAGCTTCTGTCTTTGCGGATTAATTTGTGTTGACCCACAAGAATATTTTTGCTCCCATTCGTTCTGATAAAACTGCGCCCGTCCCTCTGAGTACTCAGTCACGTCCGAAGTTTGTTGCTCTGAAGTCAAGGGAAGATCGAGAATGCTTTTATTGCCATAAGTCTGGTCATTTAATTGCTGATTGTTCCGTGTTGAAACGAAAACAGCAAAGTTCGGTAACTAAGAGCTTGGGTTTTGTGAAAGCTGTTGAGGTTGACAACGCTGAGCATGGTGGTAGGTTAGATCCTAGTTATGAACCGTTCCGGAAGGGTTAATTTCCTTTACGGGAAAGTCTACAGACCAGGTGAAAGTTAAAATGCTCCGTGACACTGGAACTACGCAATCTTTCGTGGTTGCAGGTGTACTGCCATTTTCTGAACACACCTTTTGTGGCAGTAATGTGTTGGTACAGGGTATAGAGATGGGACTCGTTAAAGTTCCGTTACATCAAGTGCATATGCATTCGAAGCTCTGTACAGGATTTGTGAAAATAGGTGTCCGAGAATGTTTGCCTGTAAAAGGGGTAGAATTGATTCTTGGCAACGACTTGGCTGGTGGAAGGGTTTTTCCTGTGTTGGAGGTTTTTGATAATCCCGTGTTGTCAGACCAGCCTGATGAGTTGACCGAGACGTACCCTGAAGTTTTCCCTGCTTGTGCTGTTACACGAGCTCAAGCTCGTTTAAGAGATGACTTTGATTTGTCTTCTTTTATTGCACCCATTTTTACAAACGATGTGTTACCACAAATTGAAAGTAAGGCGGTTGAAAAGTCTTCTCCTGTTAGTGTGAAAAGTTTGAAGTTGCCTCTAACGCGTGACAATTGTTTCTGCACAAAGATTAGATGTAACTTTGCAGAAGTGTTTCTCTGTTGTTGTTCCTTTGGAGCGGGCACAGAAGAGAAAATCTGCTTATTTTGTTGAAGATGGCTTGTTTACATTTACATTTATTCATTTAGCTGAAGCTTTTATCCAAAGCAACTTACAATTGCTATATATGTCAGAGGTCGCACGCCTCTGGAGCAACTAGGGGTTAAGTGTCTTGCTCAGGGACACATTGGTGTCTCACAGTGGATTCGAACCTGGGTCTCTCACACCAAAGGCATGTGTCTTATCCACTGCGCCATCACCACCCTGTTAATGCGTAGATGGTGTCCTGATGTCAGAGATGATTCTGAATGGGATGTGGTGTATCAAGTCTTAATTCCTTCGTGTTGCCGACAGCAAGTCTTATCTTTGGCTCATGATCATGACTTGTCGGGACATTTAGGAGTTAAGAAAACGTATACTCGGATTTTGAGACATTTTTTTTGGCCTTGTCTAAAAACTGACGTTGCTAATTTTTGTCGCACATGTAGCACTTGTCAGATTGTTGGTAAACCGAATCAGGTAATTCCTCCGGCGCCGCTCGTTCCTGTTCCAGTTGTAGGGGATCCGTTTGAACATGTTATTGTTGATTGTGTTGGACCCCTATCTAAGACTAAAACTGGTAACCAATTTATGTTAACAATCACGTGCAGTGCTACGCGTTTTCCTGAGGCGATTCTGTTGAGAAAAATAACAGCATCTGTTGTAATCAAAACACTTGTGAAATTCTTTTCTACGTTTGGCTTAACAAAAGTGGTACAAACTGATCAAGGCACTAATTTTCTTTCTAAGCTCTTTTCACAAGTTTTGACTACTCTAAATATTTCTCACAGAATTGCAAGCGCTTACCATCCAAAGAGCCAAGGTGCACTCGAATGTTTTCACCAAACGTTGAAAGCGATGCTCAGAAAGTACTGCAGAGACACTGGTAAGGATTGGAATGAGGGAGTACCGCTAGTTTTATTTGCGGTTAGAGAGACAGTGCAGGAAAGTTTTGGATTCAGTCCTGCCGAACTTGTGTTTGGACATATTGTCCGAGGTCCTTCGAAGATGTTCAAGGAGAGTATTTTGTCTTCTGACTCCAGTTTGAAAATGAACATGTTGGATTATGTCAGTAAATTTCGTGAACGTTACATAAAGCTTGTTCAATGGCGAGGGATTCATTGACTGTTGCTCAAAAAACAATTAAGTGTCATTTTGATCACAAATCTGTTCAACGTTGTTTTAAAGAAGGTGACCAGGTGTTAGTGTTGCTCCCTATTGTGGGTTCTGCCTTATCTGCACGATTTTCTGGCCCTTATGAGGTGCTGAGGAAGTTGAGTAACACTGACTATGTGATTCGTACTCCTGATAGGAAAAGGAAGTCTCGTGTCTGTCATGTGAATATGTTGAAGGCATTTCACAGTAGAGAATCTCCTCGAATGGAAGTTCCACTTGCAGAGGATGCTGCTGTTCCTGTTCCAGTTTTTGTAGCTACAGCATGTGGTGATGTAAGTGCTGCCTGTGATGCTGATGTTGAGGATGATGGTGTGATGTCCCGTCATACTTATCAACAATGTGCTAGATTTAAAAATTCTGAAGTCTTAAATTACTTGCCATTTCATCTATCACATTAATCTGAACAACAAAGAAGTGATATTGTGCATTTGATTAATGATTTTCCTTCTGTATTTAATAATGTTCCTTCTCGTACCACAGTTTTGCAGCACGATATTAAAGTGGGTGATGTTGTTCCGATCAAACAGCATGCATACCGTGTGAATGTCGCGAAGAGAGCTGTCATGCGAAGTGAGGTTGCCTATTTGCTTGAGCATGGTTTTGCTGAACCTAGCTGTAGTCCCTGGAGCTCGCCGTGCCTGTTAGTCCCGAAGAGTGATGGCACCGCTCAGTTTTGTACTGACTATCGCAAAGTTAATGCGATTAACATCCCCGACTGTTTTCCTTTGCCGCGCATGGAGGACTGTGTTGACAACCTTGGGTCTGCTCGATATGTCAGTAAATTGGACTTGTTAACCTGTTACCGTTCACCAGAGCGACCTCGCGCTGAACGCTCTTTGTTTGCATGTGTCATTGTTGTCTAATAGAATAAATGAAACGGGACAAAGTTAATCTTGACAAACTATATATCATTCTGAGGGTCTAAGCCTCAAGCATTGACGACAGATCGCTGTTTTTCGATGGAAAGCTTATAAGGAATGAGTGGCACAAATTTGCTACATTTGTGTAAGCAGTACACATCCAAACACGCAGAGTAAAAAAGCAGTACGTACCTTTATCATTGTAATAACGAGCCACAAACGCGTCCACTGCTGAAATCCCAGTTTAGTTAGAGAGGTAAGGGTCCACAGAACAACATCCCAGCGAGCACTTTTAGTCCAGCGAAACAATAACGTTGTAATAAGGATGAATATTCCTTTGTTTACGTTTAATTTCTTCAGAGAGTTATTGTTCGCGTCCGTTATGGAATAAATTACGCTCAAAAACAGCGTCTTGGTGGTAAAAAAACAACACTGTGTTGCAGCATACGGTTTTACAAACATAATGAGACCGTCTACGGAAAAAAAAGTCTCAGAAAAGCGGAATATAGATTATTTGAATTTGGCGCTCCCTCCTGCCGGCAGTGACGCACACTGTCATCTGAGCGGGGCGTAACTTAGCGATCTGCTTTATCCATAAAAAACTGTTTTTTTTTTCTTCTACATTTTTTTATGTGTGTGTGTGTATTGTGTGGCGAATGTGGCCGTGTCTGCATGATTATAATATGTATGGACGCACATCAGCGTGTTTATTAGCGACTCTATGACGGCTATCATTGTGATTCATTGATCAGCTATTATTGATTATATGGCCCATCTGTTTTATTATCATCTGAATGGAAGCACATCAGCGTGTGTTTACTGACTCTATGACCATGTCTGGCAATATCACTTCACGTCTGGCAGTGATATTTATCATTGTAATAACGAATAACGAAGAATACTTCAGTATACATACTATATACAAAGCATTTTTTTTCTTTTTTTTTTTCCTTTTTTATTACTCAAATAATTATTTTTGTATTTATTAGTGCTCAAATAAATCTGTCTATTATTTTATAATTGAAAAACTATGCAGGAACATGTATAATGACTAAAATAGCTTGTATAATTCTGCAATCCATTTGGTGGTTATTTTTCCTCAAACAGGGGGGTGGGGGGACCATAAATAGTTTCAGAAAAAATATTGCAGGAATCTCATTTTTCATGGTATCTTCTTCAAATTTGAAATATGAACTCATGAGACACATGGCTTTCGATCCATTACTTTTCTGGATTGCTCCAGGACTTATTTCATGTATTTGTATATGAAATAAAAAAACATTCAGTGTGGAAAAATATTTTTCAAGGCACGTCAGTGCCTATAACTTTTTATCTTTTTGAGCATTATCAACTCTGGATGATAGATAGTAAAGCCCAGAGTCTCTTCTTTCCAAAGATACCTAATTTGTTTGTGTAAGCACACTTTGTCACAAACTGTTACCATTTTAATTTAGGTAGGTTATTTTCACCTGCGAGGCCCTAAATGGGGGTGAAGGTTAACAGGTTAAAGGGATATTGGCAAGTACCCCTTACCTACCGTGCATTTGATATTTCAGCTTTTGTGACTCCTGATGCTGCAATGCGCCCGCTACATTCCAGCGACTCATTAATATTGTACTTTCAGGGGTTCCGAACTGTAACGCTTATCTGGATGATTTAGTTATGTACTCTATCGATTGGTCGGACCATATTTCTTTATTACGAACAGTATTTGAGCATCTCGCTAATGCTTCTTTGACCGTGAACTTGGCGAAGTGTGAATTTGGCCAAGCAACTATTTCCTATTTGGGTAAAGAAGTTGATCAAGGCGAAGTACGTCCATTAGAAGCGAAGGTTGCAGCCATTGCCGAATTTCCAACTCCAACCACTCGACGAGAACTTCACTAAACATCGTCAATTATTCGACAATCGAGAAAGAAGCTTTAGCATTGCTTATGGCTTTCCAATATTTTGATGTATATATTGGATCTAGTACTTATCCAGTTGTTGTGTTCACGGATCATAATCCTTTAGTTTTTCTGGCACGTATGTACAATCAAAATCAACGTTTAATGCGGTGGTCTCTAATTGTGCAAGGTTATAATTTAGTAATCAAGCACAAGAAGCGTGAGGAGAATGTGATTGCTGACGCTCTATCTAGAGTGTAAGTATGTTAAACTCCAAATAGCAGGAACAAATTTATTTCATATAGTTTGTTCTTATGGGCGGGAGTGTTACGTGCCGCGTGTGTTTTGTTTTGTTTTTCTCTCTCTCTCCTATCTCTACTAATCTATCTTGAGTTCTGTCGTCATTGCTCCTAGGTCTCTGCTGAATGGAGGAGACCGTTGTCAATCTTCATTAAGGGCGTCGTGTCTGCAGCCAATCCGGAGTCATCCTGCTGTTTAAAGCTTCCTCGGCGTGTCATGCTGGAGAGGTTCAGTGTGTGATTAGTTGTTCTGAGTTGAAGCCTGTGTTAGAGTTTGTAGTCTCTTGTTGTGATGGTGGGAGCTTAATGCTTGTTGCTGTATTATTGAGATTCTGAGTGCCTTTTACGATAAGGGTTAATTGTTCTTTCTTTGATTGAGGAAATGAGGAACAGTGTAGGTATTGCACGCTCTAGGATACATACATGCACACAGCTAACAGGTGTTAGACACATTAGATAAGAGGTGAGTGCCGTTTTCTGTATTTTTGTTTGTAGTTAGTGTAGTTTAGTTGTAGTGTCGCATACGCTGAATAATTCGAGTTTGCTTTCTACATTTTTTTTTTTTTGGTTAGGTTGCAGGTTTTTTGGGAACTTAGTTTAGAGCAATTTATATTTTATTATTTTTGTTGATTTGGCATCACCTTCGTTCCTCAGTTTTCTTCCTAGTTTAATGTATTCTTATTATTTTTGTTTTCTACATTATGCCTTGTATATAGCTCACACATTGTTTAGTGGCTTTGGCTTAAAGAAATTAAAACATTGAATTAAGTGTTCTTGATGCCTGGTTCTTTCTAAAAACTCTCCTCTTACAGTAATATTAAATAAATAACATTATTAAATTTTAAATGTTGCGTTTCAACCCCTAGACCTTTAAAGATCGTAACAGTAATGTTTACTAGTCATTTAATAGTGCACACATACCTGTAAAGAGCAGAGACTGTCGAACAGAAGTGAAGCAGATAAACATAAGCGGAGCAGAATCCAGATGTTTTTCTGCTGCAGGACGTTCAGCCGCCCGCGTCCTCCCTCTGAGCTTTTCTGCTTCAAGGGAAAATACTTTTCTTGGGACTACTTTAGTTTTTCTGTTGTTGACAGTTTGACCATTTCATTTTGTTTCTTTGGCCTGAACCCCGTGACTGGTTGCTCAAGCAAACCCTTTATATACAAAGTACTGACATTTCAGTTGGGATTAATTCTCCTCCTCATTATTTATCATACACTCAAAGAATCATTGTGGCCCGTCCAATCAGGAGATGAAAATTTCAATGCATGTATATGAAACAATAAAAATTAAATTTAAAACTGCTTAGTAAACTTCTTCCATAGTGAAACTTGAGATAAATAAGTGATCTTCTGCTTAGTTTGTAGAGCTTAGGATGAAAAATGTCTCCAGTGAAGGATCTGAACTGCAGCTAAGATCTAATCGAACCCAAACAGACCTTCAGTGCTGATACTGCTCCATTAAATGCTATCTAAAGCTAGTAATGATCTTCTGCCATGCGCTCAGGAACTGAAATTACTTCTCAGGGTGAGTCTCGGCTGTTTCTGTGATTCCTCTGAAGGAAATGTGCTGCTGGAAACACGGCTGCCAGACCTCATACATCCCTGAACTCTACGACTGATGACTTTAGCAGGTTACGACTTACAGTAAAATGATTGTGCTTATGCGTAATTGAGTACATATTCCACAGCTGTTTTAAAACCTCATCAGTTCTCGAGAGATGATACAGTACATTTGTTTACGGTCAGCTGAATCTGAAATGGTGTTCTGGAGACGTGACTGTGTCCAGCAGAAAAACAGCCACGCTTCAAGGCATTTAGAAGTGCTTTATTAAAAATGTCAAGTTCAAATCTCAAAACCAATAGTTTCATATTTAGTTTCTCTCTGAGTCAGCCAGATGTGAATAGAACGAGGAAGTAAAGAACATAATAACTGGATTAGAAATTTTCTTTCCTGTCGTCCACAAAGAGTCTGTGTTAGAGGGGTGATGTCTGATGTGCTCACTGTGAGCAATGGTTGCCCACAAGGTTGTGTTCTCTCCCCTGTGCTGTTTTCTATTTTTACTAATGAATTTACAATTAATGAGGTAAATTTTAGACTATTTAAATATGCTGATGATATGGCCCTGGTTGGCCTGTTGGACAAAACAAACCATATATATGATTCGGCCTACCTGACCCATGTTAAGGATCTTGAAACTTGGTGTTGTTTTAGCCAATTAGAAATTAATGTTGCTAAGACTAAAGAATTAATTATGTGTACAAAACGAGATGTAATATGTGAGCCGATTTCACTTGAGAGTCAACAAGTTGAAATTGTGGAACATTTTAAGTATCTTGGATCAATTTTGGATTCTCAGTTGAGTTTTGCTGATAATTCAGAGTACATTTTCAAAAGATGCTCTCAACGACTTTTTCTTCTCAGACAGCTTAGTGGTTTTGGTGTTAGTAAGCACATCTTGGAACTTGTGTATAAATCCATTGTTGAAAGTGTTTTAACTTTTCATCTTTCTGTCTGGTATGAGCATCTAAATTGCAGACTTAAGAACAAACTTTGCAGAGTTGTATCCTCGGCAAATAAAATAATTGGCAGGCCTCAGAATCAGTTAACACATCTTTATGTAGAAAGGACAAAGAAGGCGGCGAAAGTTATTCTTGCAGATGACTCTCATCATCTCTTCAGCCAGTTTGAGCTTTTAAAATCAGGTAGATGTTATAGAGTTCCTCTAGCAAATAAAAATGTGTTCAAACAGTCTTTTATCCCCAACGCAATTAGAATCATTAACTCAGCAACTTCCTAAGTAAGAAGTGTGTAAGGCTTGAATTGTACTTATATTTTTATTCTCATTTATGTTATTGGATTGGATTGGATTGGATTCAATTTATTGTCATTGCACATGTAGGTACAAGGCAACGAAATGCAATAGAGAAGAAGAAATACAGCATAACATGAGGAAAGAGAGGAGAAAAAAAAAGTGTCCTCGCACTGCGTTCTTGGAAGAGAACGCAGCGCGAGAACAGACAAAAAACCTCAGCATAAAGCACAGTCAACACAGGAACATAACTTGCATAGTAATCCTAGTTCAGACGAAACAGCCATCCGGCCAGCCGCCATTACAGCGCAAACCCACGGACCCGTTAACGCCTGACAGGATGAAGCGACGAAGGCGTGGGATGGGGTTAGGGAGGTGTATGAGTGTGTGTATGTGTAAGTTCGTGTGAGTTCGTATGCCTTGAAATCCGTTTCGCCAGCACTCCAAACCAGTCGACTCAGTTCGCAGGTTGTGATGCGACATAGCAATTGCCATGGAAACGTCCTTGGACAGAGCACAAGCGCCCGACAATAACAAGGTGTTTTTGGGAGGAGGGAATGGAAGAAAGAGCGTCTCCCTGCAGTATTCACCGGAGAGTTGATACCAGAGCGGCCTTGCCAAGCCGTTCTGTTGTGGGAAGCCGGAAAGAGATAAGATTGTTTTGTCTTAGTGCGAACAGCTGTCTTCCAGTTTCACAGCTAATTCTCATTGTCCATTCTGATCTCCATGTCCGTCGATTTTTCTATCCAAAGCCGAGAGCTTAGCCGTGATTGAATCCATATTGCGGTTAATCGCCTCAGTCTCCGAGGCGACCGCTCTGCCTACAGCCTCAATCATGACGGGCAGCCGTGAGAGGTTTTGGACAGCCAGTCCCGTCTCCTTAATTTTCTGATAATTTAGGGCAACGCCTAATCCAAATAGCAGAAACCCAGTTATCATTGTTCCGAATAAGATGTCTTCAATGTCCTCCACGGAGAGAGCCGCCAGACACACGATCCGCCATCTCTCCCATGCGTCCATCGTGTAGCCAGCAGCAAACGTCCCAGCGGGACATTCCGGTTCTCCAGATCCCGCTTTCCTAGTCGAGAAGATGGTGTCAATTGCATTTAGAGACCAGTTGATCAGATCCATAATTTCGGTTTTGCAAATAGTGCAGCGAGAGTCTCTTAAGAGGACAGGACAATACAAGAGAGCAAGCAGGGAAGTTCAGGAGGGAGGGAGGGAAGAAAAATGCGACCGCCTTCGAACAGAGCCAAACGAGAATGTATGTGATTATGTGTGTATGTGATTACTTATTGTGATTTTATTTTATGTATGTATGTTGTTATTAATCTTGTTGTGTTGGTGAGCCAAAGACAATTTTCCACTCAGGTGGACAATAAAGTTATACGATACTATACTATACTATACTATACTATAATTGTAATGGAAATTAATGGTTTTATTATGAATAAATGTTGAAGAATGGTTCTTAGTGTATGACCCTAACGCTACCTGTTTCAAATAAAAAAAGGTTGATTTAAACAGGTAGTGACTGCTAATGTCTGTAATACTCATGCTGCCTAAAAAACTATTGTTTTATAAGGCCACTTTAAAAGGTCTTCACATATATACGCACAAAGCCATAATCCTGGAGGTCAAGTTTATTAGTAGATGAGAAAGTGATTAATAAAATCATCTGTTAGGATATGTAAAGCCGAAGAAGTGCTCAGAATGATTCAGTAATCTTAATTATGCTTGGCATTTTCAAAATAACAAACAAAGGAAGCCACATCTAGAATCATACCAAGAAATCATGAAATCACAGAGACTTGGGCCTGTATGAAACCACTGAAGACCCACTGAAACCACTTACTAGACCAAACCACTCAGAACACCCTAAAGCAACACAGCAATGCATTAAAACACTTGAAACACCTTCGCAACTGCATAACAATGTCCAGTAAACTGCTCACATTTCCTGTAGAAAACAATAAATTATGGTTTCATTGTGATATTGTTAATAATGTGTTTTCCATCTTTCAAACCACTTGTCCTCTGTGAAGATGCTGGAGCCATTTATGTCTGTACCCACATTCTTGCTTGTGTGAGAGTTATTTTATTTTTAATTGTTTTCCCTGTTTTGTATTTACCATAAATTAAATGTCTGGTTTTGTCAAACATTCATAGTGCATGATTTGGTATTGAAATATAACTGTATTTTACTCTCTGCGTTATGTGAGCAAGGTGGGACGGTTCTGTCACATGGACAAACCTTACAAAGGCTATAACTTTAAACTTTTCAAACAAAGTATGCAGCTACATTTCATGCTGTTATTTCTTATTATTTTTCAAGTTTATTGAAAGCGTCTGGAGAAATGCATCGGAGTAATAAAGTTCAATTCTGGTTAAAACGCAGTGAAGTAAAAAGAGTAACCAAACATAAGCGAGTAAAAAAGAAATGTGGGTAAACCTAAGTCAAATACGATAGTGAAGTATTTTTTCTCTCATCTTTAGTGTTGTTACCGCTGATTTATATACAGTATATAATCATTCCCAGCTGAGCTCTTCTGCGCATGCGCTGACAACAATGACTTTTTTTCTGAAGCAAAAACTCCAGGAAAGCGATTGTTTCTCTTCGACCCAAAGAGGATCGTTTACAGATTTATGGAGACTTTCAGAATAGAGTCACGCATGGAGAATGAAGTACAGGTCTGTGTAGGTCTAGTAAGACTCGATGAAATGGTGTAGAAGAATAAATAAACCGAGTTTGTGCGACCGTGGATGTGTTCAGGTCAGACAAGCTGCGTGTTTTCTTTGACTTGTTCCAGAGCTGTTTACGATCGTTAAAGAAACCAAACCACAATAATTCAAACACTGCAAGATTCTACAGGATGTGACTGTTCGGATAACCCGTTGTTTTAATAAGTGGTCAAGATGATCGTAAGTTTGTAATCTCTCGATGTTCAAACCGAATTCGCTGAATTTCATAAGAGTTTCGGAAACGCGCTTAAGTGTCAGTTTTTGTTTTGCGCTTTTCATGGTATTTTTTAATAGTTAGCGGTAAGTTTATCACAGATGTTTCTCTGTTCATGTTCGTGCTGCAGCTGAGACTGTGCTCAGATGATGTTAATGTGTATGCTTGTGTCTTGCAGGTTACTGGAGCTCATCTGATGACTCTGAGATCCTCCTGAATCTTCTGGGCTCAAACAGCGTCTGCCATGCAGATCCTGCTGTGCTTCAGCATCGCTTTCTTCATGCTGGACTCTTGCATGAGCCACACTTCCTTCACTTGTGAGCCTGTGCATGTGCAATGGTGCCACGGCATGCCCTACAACACCACCTTCTTCCCCAACATGCTGGAGCACTATGACCAGGACATTGCTGCGGTGAAGATGAAGGTAGTGTTTGCTGAAGGTCATTAGAAGGCCGTTTGAATCCATCTGAGGCTTAACCATATAATACACAATAAATTAAATGCTCAGTTTTAGTAATGAAAAATGTTAAGTGGATGTGTTGTTGTGCTTTTCATTTAAGTGTATACCACTGCTGTCAAGCCTAATCACGATTAATCGCATCTAAAATAGAAGTTGTTGTGTATATATGTGAGTGTACTGTGTATATTTGTTATGTATATATAAATACACACACATAGGGCTGCATGATAAATTGCATGCAAATGTCATGCGCATCTCATCAGTAAAGCCAGTTGTGTGATTAGTAGTAAATCTCCATCTCGAGCTTTCAGATGGAGCGGCATTTAATACACAGAGCCGTAGATCACTGACAAGCTATGCAATATCGCGTTCATAATCACAGATGAATTGCCTTCCACACAGCCCTACACGCACATGCACATATATATTTTGAAAACGCTTACATGTATTTAATGCATATATTTATATAATATATATTATATATATAAATGCATTTAATATATAAACATAACACTGTCCTTAAATATACGTGTATGTGTGTGTATTTATATATACATGATAAATATACAGTACACACACCTATATTATGTACACAACAACTTCTATTTTGGATGCGATTAGTCCATCTCATGAACACTTGACAATAAACGTGGAACACACAACACTATAATACATAATTTAACACACATTTATTTACATTTCAAATTTGCACATATCATAACTGTACATACATAATTGTCTATATTATATATTGTTTTTTGCTATTTTGTACATTGTCTATTTGTATATTATCCTTTTATTGTTTTTATTATGTGTCTTGTCTTGTCGCTGTCATTCTGTTGCACTGTGGAGCTTCTGTCACTATAACAAATTCCTCGTATGTGTAAACATACCTGGCAATAAAGCTCATTCTGATTCTGATTAAGGTTGATAGCGCTAGTTTATACTCATCACACTTTGAAGAGACTTTAAAATAATTCTAATTAAATTGGAAAGCAGTAATTGTTAATGTGAGCTCTGAAAACAGCATAAGTTATGGAAGAGCACATGGAAAACATGCCTTGGTTTATTTTATATTTTCAAAATGTAACATGTCTGTTCTTTTAAAAACACAAAATATCAAGCATTTATATTTTGCGACTGTAGTGTGGAGATCAGTTGAGATGAATGTTGATCTGTTCACCATCGGTTCAGTGTTTACCCAGTCGTGTCTCGATGTGTTTCAGAGCACATTCCTGCGATTCTCACATGGATTGGTTTCACTGCTTTTGTAGTTGTATCAAATAATGGGCTTTGTGTAATACGCGAGAGGAAAGGCCTCATCCCCATTGTTACAGCCTTTGATTTAAACGAGAGAGAAGGAAGGAAGGAAACTGGAGGGTAGAGCCGTCTGCAGTCATTACTGTTTGTATACACACACACACACACAGTGTTATGTTGTGATTCTATGGATTCATTCTTACTATTTCTCGCTGTAAGTGATAATATACAGTCAGCAGATACTCCTGTTGGGCTTTGTTTTTTGATAATGAACGTCTGAATCTACATTGTCCTTCTTGTCCAAATAAATCAGTAAACAAACATAAAATATTTCTTAAAGACTAAATGATTTTATTAAGTTAGAGGAAGAAAGTGTGAATCCGTTTAAAAGACATGAAACCAACTATGTAGAAAAACAGCCTTCAGTCTCTGTTTGTGTGTGTGCAGCCCTTCATGCCGCTGGCCAGCCTGCTCTGTTCTCCTGAGGTGCATCTGTTCCTGTGCCAGGCGTTTGTTCCCGAATGCACTGACCACACGCGTGTCCTGCGGCCCTGCAGAGAGCTGTGTGAGCGAGTGCTGTCCGACTGCAGCAGAGACATGCTGACCTTCGGCATCAGCTGGCCGTCTGAGCTGCAGTGTGACCGGTGAGCAGATCAACAAATTCCTTGTATGCATACCTGCCAATAAATTCTGATTCAGATCAGCAGTCTCCTGTTAGAGAAATGTTCTTGTGGTCAATAAAGAAAATTGACAACAACAAATTTCAGTATTGATTAACTGAGTCTGTATTGTGAGATGGATAATCTCATTTTGTGTCACTTTGGGCAGCAGAGGCCACAGCGTGAGCTTACAGTGAAACTGCATGACCCACGCATAGGGCTAAAAATAAAAATAATATCTAAATATTTTCTGGTATTTTATCGATAAAGATAATTAAACGATATTTACCTGAGTGAGTTATTGTGCTGGTATCTTAAGGACTGCCGTGGACAGCTGACTCCTAAAGTTTCTGATATTCTTCATATTCTGTGGTGTTCAGTTCACACCGATAGAAATTAATCTTTTCCAATAAGGTTAAACAGATTTTTATATTTTTATGGGCATTGTTACATTTATAAAGCCTTTTTTTAAATAAAAAGTTTATAAAGTGTCCATTTTCTTTTAAGGTCAAATTCTTACATTTAATCAGTGAATTAGAATAATAAGACATTTGGGCTGTTACCAAGCAAATGAAATTGAATGCAAGACATGAATGCAATTAACCTGCAATTACAAATGCATAAGTAATGTTTTGATAAATTAAACCTAAAATGTTGAATATTGATATTAGAAATTATTTAAATAATAAAAGATACTTTAAATGGGAAATTAAAAGGTAGGTGGCAGCAAGTCAGTGTTAATTAGTGAGTCATTGCGATTGAATCGAATCATTTAAATGGTTGATTCATTCAGGAACGAAACACCATGTTGCTCAGAGACACAAAACAGTGCTGTGGCTGTGTTTGGAATTAATGTTGTTGTCGAAATAGAGCAAAAACAGGCAATATAGTGTCTAAAACGTAAGTCTCTTAATTAACTTCTTGTTTATTGAACTGGTGTAAAAAAATCAATATCACATTTGTAATCATGGTAGTTTTTGGGGGAGAAAAACTACGCTCTTCATGTGAAATTGATTAACTTTATGAAGTGGTACAAAATATATACATTTTCTGCCCCCATGTCTTGAATTTGTGATCATTCTAAATGTATTTTAATAGACTGAATCATGCAGTGAAAGAACACAGTCAATGCATTCTGTAAATCACTGATGATATATATCGCACACCCCTACCCACGCATGGGATGTAAATGAAATCCTAAATGTAGTTTTGTTTTGTAAGAACCATAAATGTAATGTGATAATTATTAGGGATGCACTGAATGTTCGGCAACCGAAATAGTTTGGCTGAAAATAGTAAAAAAAAAAAAGTTTTCATTATTTGTTCGTAAAAGGTGCTTAAAGTGCATGAAGTACTTGAATTTGACTTTAAGAAATTGAAGTGCTTGCAATATATTGTTCGGTCTTTTATTGCAATGTGCTGTTTATTTGCGTTTCATTTGTGTTGCACTGTTATCATTTACAAGCATGGAGTGCGTCTGCTTCTCAGCAGCTCGGTCCACATACTCCTCTGCATACTGTGAGTTAGGGTTGCTTAACATTCATCTGGGAAAACAGTGTGCGTTATCTCACTAGATTTATAATGTAAAGTGTTTAGAAACCCACACCAACATGAGAATACATCAGCACATTTCTATATGCTGTTTGTTGTACATCGCGATAATAAAAGTTTAAACCCTCAGTTTGCATGTGGCCAAATATTAAAATTAAATAGATTTAAACGTTGTTGAATCACACTGTATTCGCTGAATCACGCACCGCTGGCACTCTGTAGGTATTTGTTATAATACTGAAGGTACTTAAAGTGCCCCTATTATGCCATTTTTAAGGCTGCTAATATTGTTTTATGAGTCTCCTAAAACAGGTTTACATGAATCCAAGGTTAAAAAAAAAATCTATTTAGTTTGACCTCATTTCTAAATGTGCGAAGCAGTTCGAAAAAATCAGTCTCTCTAAACCCATCCTTTCCGTGAGCCCTCACTGCTGTGATTGGTCAGATGGCGCAGTCCTTTGTGATTGGTCTACAGCATACAGTGAGTATCGGAAACGAAACGCCCATTGCCATAACAGAATGACAGAGACTTGTCAATATATAGAAAAGATGGTATCGATTGGACCTTAACTTAATTCCAGCCGGAGTCTGTTGATGAAACGGTTGAAGTGGCTGATCAACAAGAGCAGGAGCAGAACGTTTTAGAAGCGCTCGTCCACGGCATAATACAACAAATTTTACAAAATTAGTTGTAAATTGACTATTAGTGTTTATACATAATATCCGTGACAGAGTTCAAGATATATCCTTCAATATTACTATTGGAGCTGCCCGTTCCAAATGATTATTTAACAGCAAGCAAACGATGCAAAAGCGGCAGTCCTTACGGTGCACTCAGTGTCCGAATTCACTCACTCGTTTTCATTCACTCCTTCAAGTGAACTGTATGAGTGGACTAATGTAAGGAATAGTGAATGAGGGTATAGGGGGCGATTTCGGATACAGCCAGCGTCTTCTCGACATGATGTTAACCACACAGAAATTTTACTGGGTTTGTGAACGGGCAAGTTGTTCGCGAGAATGTGGGCAGACATTATGCAAATGTGTTACTTTGTGACGTACAGCCGTAACAGAATAAGATTCAAATTCCTGACAACTTGTTTAGGTGATTGTGAGCCGACTCTTTTTTTTGATAGACAATAACTTTATTTATTGTGCACTGTCGGCTTCACAACTTTGCAGATATTTTATGTTCACATACAGCTACATGACACACTGCATGAAAGGTAATATTCGAAAAGGCATAATAGGGGCACTATAAGTTTGTTATATTATGTCAAGACATATATTTAAGGCATATAAAGGCAATATATTTAAATATAGTCATACTAAAGCCTGTTTTTCACTTAGGTCTATTTTTATTACAAAAAAATATCAGATTACTCGCATGCTTGTCAAAAATTACATTTATGCAATGGTGAAAAAATTGGCAAAATACATGGGGGGTAAAGATGTGAAAAACCATGTTCGGTATTCGGCCCTCGGCCCTTGGCCCAGGGTTTCATTTCGTTTAGCTTTCGCCGAGAATTTTAATTTCAGTGCATCCCTAGAAATTATAATAAAGCTGATTCATTGATTGTTAAAATAATTGATTATTAAAATAGTGATGGTTTTTTTTTTCCAGTTAAGCCCCTTGGTTTGTGAGTCGGACTGTGTATGTTTTCAGAGCTGTAAATTATTATGATGTGCACGTTGTTGGTTTTTCAGATTGGAGTCATGTCACAGTTCTGTGAATTCAGCCGTGGAGATGACCACCTCCAGAAGCTCTCTGTCCTCCGGCCGGGATCTGGGCTTCTGGTGTCCCCTTCAGCTGAAGACTCGGCCCGGTCAGGGCGGCTCTTTCCTCGGGGCTAAAGACTGCGCTCCGCCGTGCCACAACATGTACCTTAAACCTCAAGAAGTTCAGTTCGCCAAGACCTTCATCGGCGTGTGTTCCATTGTGTGCTTATGTGCAACTCTGTTCACATTTTTAACCTTCCTCATTGATGTGAAGCGTTTTCGCTACCCTGAGCGGCCCATCATAATAATAATAATAATAATAAGTTTTATTTATATAGCGCCTTTCCAGTGCTCAAGGACACTTTACAATGTACATTTAAAGAAGAGACAATTCACGTAAGCATAGATGGATAACAATAAGTATAGATACAGTAAAGGAGCATTATATGGACAGGGCAACATACCGATAAAGAGTCAAACATAACAAAAATACAAATACAAAGCAGAGCAGACTGAAGCGACAAAGCATGAAAAGAACAAGTTCATTAGACAAAGCATGGTATCAGTAATCAAAGGTATAGCATTCAGAAAACAAGTGAGTTTTGAGTAGTGATTTAAATTCTGAGATATTGTTAATACAGCAAAGTGAGCGAGGGAGGGAATTCCAGAGTTTGGGTGCAATAATACTGAATGATCTGCCCCCCATTGAAGAAAGGCGGTGCCGAGGGACAACGAGAAGGCCAGAGTCAGAGGAACGTAGTGAACGAGTCGGGGTGTAGGGGACAAGCAAATTACACAGATAAGGGGGAGCTAAGCCATGCAAGGATTTAAAAGCGAGCAGGAGAATTTTGAATTTAATACGGTAGGCAACTGGGAGCCAGTGGAGATCATACAAAATTGGGGTGATGTGAGCAGAACGTTTGGTATGAGTGAGTATTCTAGCAGCAGAGTTTTGAATGTATTGTAATCTAGAGATGGAGCTGGCAGGTAAACCAATGAAGAGGGCATTACAGTAATCAAGACGTGATGAAACAAATGCATGGATAATCGTTTCAGCATCTATGGTACTGAGGAAAGGACGGAGTTGGGCAATGCGGCGTAAATGAAAGAATGCAGATTTAGTGATGAAGTTAATATGAGACTGAAAGGAGAGTGTGGAGTCAAAGATTACACCTAAATTTTTAACAATACTTGAAGATTTGATGAGAGAGCCTGCAATCTCACAGGTGAAATTGGTAGAAACACTGCTGGTAAGTGTAGGAGTTCCAATAAAAATGATCTCAGTTTTGTTTGTGTTAAGTTGCAGAAAATTTAAATTAAGCCAATCTTTTATGTCTGTACCTTATCATCATCTTCTACTCCGTCTGCTACAGTTTCGTATCTCTGGTCTATTTTGTTGGTTTTCTGCTGGATGATGAGGCGGCCTGTAACGAGCCGAGTCTGCCAGGCCGCATGTGGACGGCTGTGCTGGGAGCCCAGAGTCGCGTCTGCTCGCTGCTCTTCATGCTTCTGTATTTCTTCTCCACTGCGGGAATGGTGTGGTGGGTGGTTCTGACCATCACCTGGATTCTGGCCGCGGGGCCGAAGTAGAGCTGTGAAGCGATAGAGAAGTCGTCGGTCTGGTTCCACACGGTGTCCTGGGGTCTTCCCGGAGCGCTCACCATCATGCTGCTGGCGCTGGAGAAGGTGGAGGGAGATGGCATCAGCGGCGTGTGTTTTGTGGGTCTCTATGATCTCACAGTGCTCCGCTGGTTTGTGGTAGCTCCGCTGGCCATCTCCGTGCTGGCCGGCCTCTCGCTGCTGCTCGCTGGCATCATGTCTCTGAACCGCGTCCGTCAGGTGATCCAGCATGACGAGCAAAACCAGGAGAAGCTGAAGAAGTTCATGATCCGCATCGGCGTACCTGCTGCCTCTGCTGGTGCTGCTGGGCTGCTATCTGTTCGAACAAGCCCACCACAGCCGCTGGGAGAACAGCTGGATCCACCGGCACTGCCAGGAATACAGCATTCCCTGCTCCCGCCGCGTGAGACCCTAGTCCTGACCTGTAGATGCTGACATTACCAGAGCATTTAGTCTCCCACTGATTGACTTCTTTTTTGTCTTTTTGTAGAGTATTGATGTGGAGCAGCCTGAGCTCTCGCTGTTTCTCATTAAATATCTGATGACGCTGGTGGTGGGAATATCAGCCGTGTTCTGGGTCAGCAGTAAGAAAACCTGCTCAGAGTGGGCGTCATTCTTCAAGAGAAAACGCAAGAAAGAGTAAGACTACTAACACAACCATTCATGACATAGAAAGAGAGTGTTTAGTTTGTCTCCCCTTGCAGTGCATATGATGTAAACAACAAATAAATCACCCACATGCAAAGGTATTGATATAGGTGCAAAAGGGTGTTCACAGCAGGGCTTCAAGTTTAGGAAGCTATTTTTTTGCATGTGTAAAAACTGTATAATAAATGTTCTCCTTCTGTTTGTGCTTCAGTCCCATCAGCGAGAGTCGGCGCGTTCTGCAGGAGTCCTGCGAGTTCTTCCTCAAGCACAACAGCCACGTGCAGCACAAGTCCTCCTCGCACAAGCTGAAGGTCATATCCAAGTCCATGGGCACCAGTACAGGCATGCACACACCTGCCACCAGTAACCACGGCAACACTCCTGTCTCCACGGCGATCCGCAACCACTGCATTCCAAGCCAGAGCATCTCTGATCCGCATGGTTCCTCGGAGACGTCCACTCAGGAGCGCATCGTATCAGCGGCAGCCGCTGAGAGACACAGTAAAGCCAACAGTTCCAGCCGCATCAGCAGCCACACTCAAACCTCACACAGGTCTGTTTAGATGAAACAGCCTTCCACTAGCAACATCAATACTAAGAGTATTAAGAGTATCAAATAACTCTTACTTTATATTAAAGAATTTGTATAAATACAAGCTTCACATTTCAGAATGTTTTCTGTCCCGCTCATCTGTCCATGCTTGAGAGACCAATAAGATGAACTAGTTGAACCTGCAACATTCCTTTCATTTGACAGATGATCTCAACAGGGCCCGTATTCACAAAACATTTTCTTACCACTAAGTGTTCTCCTAAATAGCAGTAAAAGTTTTTAGCAAAGAGTTTTCTCTTAAACCCTATTCACAAAGCTGCTGAGACAAACTTTTACTAAGGAATAGAGAGAAGTCTTGAGATCAGAGCAAGGGGGCGGGGTTTACCTCGTTGCTATGGATGATGTCAGCATGCTTATTAACTATGCACACAGTGATTGGCTGATAGTCTCTGTCAGAGATTTATTCATAGGAATATTGTAGAGCACCATATTTTGCCATATTCAAATATAGGTTTAAAAATAAAAAAAAATAATTTCCACATTCAAATAAAGATTTTAAAATGCAGGCTAAGTGTCACTAATTAAACAAGTATATGTTTAGCTAATTGTCAGCCTCTTACATGTGTGCTTCTCATAATTAGTGAATATGCAAATAAACAGCCTTTTAATTAACAGAGTAGAATAATCACGGCTGACAGTAAGAAATGCAAACGTGAAAGAAAACCAAACTGGACACAAGAACAGCTGTTTTTTCTTGCCCAGCTGGTTAATGAAAACAAGGATATAATCAAAGGAAAATCTGGAGTTGGGGTAACCTCCAGAACCAAAGGTGATACCTTTTTTAAAAGCTCATTATCGTCAAATATTTCTAAAATGCTTACGTTCCGAGGCAGATAGGGGAAGGCCACGACTTCCCCAGATGTGGGGAAGTCGTGGCCTAATGGTTAGAGAGTCGGACTCGTAATCCAAAGGTTGCGGGTTCGAGTCTTGGGCCGGCAGGGATTGTAGGTGGGGGAGTGAATGTCCAGCGCTCTCTCCACCCTCAATACCACGACTGAGGTGCCCTTGAGCAAGGCACCCAACTGCTCCCCGGGTGCCGCAGCATAAATGGCTGCCCACTGCTCCGTGTGTGTGTTCACGGTGTGTGTGTGTTCAGTGCTGTGTGTGTGTGTGTTCACTGCTTTGTGTATGCACGTTGGATGGGTTAAATGCAGAGCACGAATTCCGAGTATGGGTCACCATACTTGGCAGTATGTCACTTCACTTATAGTTTGTGGTTCAGTCTTAGTGTCTTAGGACTCCTCTTCACTACTCTGAACCTTTCACAGATTTAGGAGCTAGTTTTAGCACTAAAACACTTTGTGAAATACTCTTGAAGACATGCCCATTATTTTTAAGATTTTTTCCTAAATCGGCGAGTTATGAGCTTAAGATGTTTTGTGAATACGGCCCCCAGATGTTTCGTTTTTCTCACCGTTTGTAACACCTACTTTAATTGCTTTTTGAAGGTTGAAGCACAACGATGATTTGCTGGAGGCTGACCAGAGCCCCGCCCACTGCACCAACACCCAATGAAATCTCTGGATCGGCTTTGCGTCTGAATGGAGGTGAAGGAGAGAGACTCCTGGCTCTGCCTTCCTTGTTATCTGTGCATTTTCATTATTGATGTCTGCATCACTGGAAGATTCGTTTTAATTCCTGTACACTACTGTAAGTTATAATGTGGGGAAGTCGTGGCCTAATGGTTAGAGAGTCGGACTCGTAATCCAAAGGTTGCGGGTTCGAGTCTCGGGCCGGCAGGGATTGTTGGTGGGGGGAGTGAATGTCCAGCGCTCTCTCCACCCTCAATACCACGACTGAGGTGCCCTTGAGCAAGGCACCGAACCCCCAACTGCTCCCGGGCGCCGCAGCATAAATGGCTGCCCACTGCTCCGGGTGTGTGTTCACGGTGTGTGTGTGTTCACTGCTGTGCGTGTGCACGTTGGATGGGTTAAATGCAAAGCACAAATTCTGAGTATGGGTCACCATACTTGGCAGTATGTATGTCACTAAACTAAAGTCACTAAACTAATGTTCTAATGGTGATGCAGCTCATATTTACTGACAGGTTCTATATAGATTTTCAATCTGAATTTGAATTTTTCAGTTTTTGTAGGAACAAGATTACACATTTGTAAACTTTAAGTGATTCATCACTGGAATAGTCTCAACACTGAAACTTCTGACCTGAATCTGTGAACAAAAGCAACAGATTTAATTCAAGATTTACTCTTAAATGAGAGGCTCTAAAAATTTCTACAGAATTTGCATAAGTGCTCTAACTGTATGCCAAAAACACTTCCCAATAGAATAAACTGATAAAGCGGCAATATTGTTTACAAATATCAACTTTCTCTGTTCTCTAGTAAGATTTAGTCTTCAAATTAAAATTATGAAGATTAAGGCATTTAACATTTCAGTTGTATCTCAGCTTTTCCTTCAAAAATATCTTTTGACGTTGCTTTGCAAAAATGGCGTTTTTTTAACATGTAATGTGGGCAGACCATAGGCGGGAAAGCGACTTTTAATTTTTGACAGGAATTAAAATTAAGCTGTGAGAAGTAAAGTGCGTTCAATGGATTGTACTTTATTTTAACAACATGCTAATCGTTCAGCTAATAAAACATCTAAAAAAACAAAAAAACTTACTTTCAGTAGACAAAAAAAAAAAAAAATCTATGAAAGTGTTTTGAAAGTTTTGCAGTCCAGTAGCTTTATATCGTAAATGCCATTGTAAAGACTGTTCTGTTTTCAGTGTTAAATGCAATATGGCATCTGCTTCGACTGAGGTCTGTTGATGTTCATTATAATGTCAGTTGTTTGTTTTTTGCACCTTGTGTAGTTACCAAAATACTTGTATCTAACAAGTCCCTCTTATACAGTAAATAAAAGGTGTGCAAATATATTGGGTGGAGGATAGAATGTCAGTTGATTAGATTTGTAGTATCATTGTAATATCATATTGTAATATTATCAATTGCATACTGTATAATGAATCTAGCAGATGAAGAATTGCTTTATCTGTCTGTCTGTCATGTTTTATAATTCAAGGCTTATTTTAAAATAAAGTTTCTCAGTTTTTAAAATAAAGGTTTTCAGCATGTGGTCTTTATTTCTCATATCCTGAAGTGTAATTGTGCAGTGTTTTTTTTTTTTTTATATATAACGCTTTACTTTCCCTTACTGTTCTGTGAAATGAAGATTGAGGATGTGTATAATGTAATCAGTTTACTTTGCTCATGGCAGCTCTATTTTGCTTCAAGTTTGAGGAGTCAGACAGCGCTGAATCAAAAATTGCTGCTGCGGTGCTGCTTTTAAAAATATTTTAGCAGAATATACATTTGAATGTCCATCAATGGAGAAGGACTACACACATCTACATCAGCTTCTGAAGCTAAACAGAACTAACTCTGAACCTGTAGAGTTCAGGGGCCCGTTTCAATAAGGAGGTTCAACCAACTCTGAGTTTAAACTTGAACTCTGAGTTGACTTACTCTGAGATGGGAAACTCGGTTAAAGAGCAGCTGAATTGTGTTAGTTTACTCAACTCTGAGTAGGTTGACTCTGAGTTAAGCGCGTGCACTAGGACTATGAAAAGTCATTACGATTCACCATGGCAACAGGTCCCGCCAAAAAGATGTCAGTGTAGCGCCCTCACCGCCTGATGAGGGGAGATGCGAATAGTTAATAAAACACAGAGCTGCTGCTTCACCATCAGAGTCTCTGTATTTTCTTCATAAACATATAAAGCATTGCAACACATTTTATCAAGTTTTTTTTCCATCTCAACATAGCTGAAACATGAGTGACATGAGAGTGTTTAAACTACATGAAATATATTTTTAACTGGCAACATGTTCATGGTACTTTCCTTTAAAATGTTCTTTCAAACATATGAACAGTACAGGCATTCAAACACTTTATCCACATGAACTGACACTTTAACATGACTTAATGAACTGATACAATCGATTCGATGAACACATTTTAACTGATAAGCTCTTTGGAATGCCATCTGCATTTTTTAAATACAGGAAAGTATATGAAAATCAACTATTTAACTTTTAGGACACACATTTATAACTGATACCGTTTTTATCACATTTATCACAAATGTATTATATCTGTATTTCGTTAAAATACATTACATCGCAGTCATTGACTTCGAGAACATGTTGTCTCCATCATTAGCAGGGAATGTGTGATTAGCACATAACACTTCCCAGCCGCGCCCCCTCCCCAAACAGCTGAACACTTCCCAGGCCCGGCCCCTCCCCAAACAGCTGAACACTTCCAAGGTGCGCCCCCTCCTCAAACAGCTGAACACTTACCAGCCGCGCCCCCTCCCCAAATAGCTGGACACTTCCCAGCCACGCCCCCTCCCCAAACACCCAGGCGCGCCCCCTCCCCAAACAGCTGAACACTTCCCAGGCGCGCCCCCTCCCCAAACAGCTGAAAATTTCCCAGGCTCGCCCCCTCCCCAAACACACAGCCACATCACCTGTGATATGCCACAGCCATATCACCCTGCAGCCCAAGACTGGTTGCCCACTGAAGCTAAGCAGGGTTGAGCCTGGTCAGTACCTGGATGGGAGACCTCCGGTGAAAACTAGGTTGCTGTTGGAAGAGGTGTCAGTGAGGCCAGCAGGGGGTGCTCACCCTGTGGTCTGTGTGGGTCCTAATGCCCCAGTATAGTGACGGGGACGCTATACTGTCAAAAAAGCACCGTCTTTCGGATGAGACGTAAAACCGAGGTCCTGACCCTCTGTGGTCATTAAAAATCCCATGGCACTTCTCGTAAAGAGTAGGGGTGTAACCCCGGTGTCCTGGCCAAATTCCCTCTACTGGCCTCTATCATGGCCTCCTAATAATCCCCATACACTTGATTGGCTCTATTACTCTCTCTCCTCTCCATCTGTAGCTGGTGTGTGGTGAGCGCACTGGCGTCGTTGTAGTGTGGCTGCCGTCGCATCATCCAAGTGGATGCTGCACACTGGTGGTGGTTGAGGAGAGACTCCCCCACATGGTTGTAAAGTGCTTTGGGTGTACAGCTATACACAATAAAGCGCTATATAAATGCATCATTCATTCATTCATTCATTCATTCACAGGCGCGCCCCCTCCCCAAACAGCTGAACACTTCCCAGCCATGCCCCCTCCCCAAACAGCTGAACACTTCCCAGCCGCGCCCAATCCCCAAACAGCTGAACACTTCCCAGCCGCGCCCCCTCCCCAAACACCCAGGCGCGCCCCCTCCCCAAACAGCTGAACACTTCTCAGGCGCCCCCCCCCTCTCCTAACAGTTTGCAGGACTGTTAGGAGAGGTGGCGGTGTAGCTGCTCTGTTTAAAGATGTTTATCAGTGCAAGCAAATGTCATTTGGTCAGTATTTGTCTTTTGAACACCTAGGCATTGTGCTGAAAGGTGCTCCATGCACCCTGTTTATCATTATTTACAGGCCTCCAAAATACTCTCCAGCCTTTGTTGATGAGTTCACTGAACTGTTATCAATGATTTCCTTAGAGTTTGACTGTTTTGCTATTGCAGGGGATTTTAATATTCACATAGATAATGCAGAAATCAAAACTACAAAAGAAATTATAACTATTTTAAACACTTTTGACCCGAGTCAGCATGTGCACGGACCCACACACAATCGTGGACACACTCTAGATTTACTCATCAGTAGAGGTCTAAACATCTCATCCATTGTAATTAAGGATGTAGCACTATCTGATCACTTCTGTATTTTCTTTGATATATTGATCTCAGTCACCACTGAATCTAGATCTGTCGCTATCAGTAAGAGATGCATTAACGAGAACACCAGTGCGCTATTTATGAAGGCAATATCATTAACACCAAGCATTTCTGCAGACCCTGTTGATCTTCTCCTGGAGTCATTTAACTCAAAAGTTAAGAATGTTATTGATGATATTGCCCCGATAAAGGTCAGCAAGAAGACGGGCAAACAAAAATCAATTTGGAGAAAATCAACAGCAGTTCAAAGCATGAAAAGACAATGCAGAAAAGCTGAGCGGATGTGGCGGAAGACGAAACTCGAAATTCACTATAGCATCTATAAAGACAGCCTTCATGCTTTCAATGTGGAACTAGCCACAGCTAGACAGACTTTCTTTTCAAACCTTATAAACAATAACTTAAACAACACTCGCACTCTTTGCAATTTCAAAAAGAAGTGACTGTGTGTTTTTAAAAAAATTGATAACAAAATTTTGGAAGAAATAGTACAGCACCTTAAATCTTCAACCTGCTATCTTGACACACTTCCCACATCCTTTTTCAAAAATGTGCTTAACTGTTTAGAAGCTGATCTCTTAGAAGTGGTGAACGTCTCACTTCTTTCTGGGACTTTTCCAAACTCCCTTAAAACTGCAGTTGTTAAGCCCTTTCTGAAAAAGCGCAATCTTGATAACACCATGTTGAGCAACTATAGACCAATATCAAATCTTCCTTTCATAGGTAATATTATTGAAAAGGTAGTTTTTAATCAGCTGAACAACTACTTAAACTCAAATGGATACCTGAACAATTTTCAATCTGGTTTCCGAGCACATCACAGCACAGAGACAGCACTCATTAAGATAATAAATGATATTCGCCTCAATTCTGATTCTGGCAAAATATCAGTGCTGGTACTACTAGATCTTAGTGCTGCGTTTGACACTGTCGATCATAACATACTTCTAGAGAGACTGGAAAACTGGGTCGGGCTTTCTGGGATGGCACTCAAATGGCTCAGATCATACTTAGAAGGGAGAGGTTATTATGTGAGTATAGGAGAGCATAAGTCTAAGTGGACGGCCATGACATGTGGATTCCCACAAGGCTCAATTCTTGCACCGCTCTTGTTTAGCCTGTATATGCTCCAGTAAGTCAGATAATGAGGAAGAACCAAATTGCCTATCACAGCTATGCTGATGATACCCAGATTTACCTAGCCTTATCTCCAAATGACTACAGCCCCTTTGACTCCCTCTGCCAATGCATTGATGAAATTAACAGTTGGATGTGCCAGAACTTCCTTCAGTTAAACAAGGAGAAAACTGAAGTCATTGCATTTGGAAACAAAGATGAAGTTCTCAAGGTGAATGCATACCTTGACTCTAGGGGTCAAACAACTAAAAATCAAGTCAGAAATCTTGGGGTGATTCTGGAGACCGACCTTAGTTTCAGTAGTAATGTCAAAGCAGTAACTAAATCAGCATACTATCACCTCAAAAACATTGCAAGAATTAGATGTTTTGTTTCCAGTCAAGACTTGGAGAAACTTGTTCATGCCTTTATCACCAGCAGGGTGGATTACTGTAATGGTCTCCTCACCGGCCTTCCCAAGAAGACCATTAGATAACTGCAGCTCATCCAGAATGCTGCTGCCAGGATTCTGACTAGAACCAGAAAATCTGAGCATATCACACCAGTCCTCAGGTCCTTACACCGGCTTCCAGTTACATTTAGGATTGACTTTAACCTGTTAGCCTTCACCAGAGCGACCTCGCACTGAACGCTCTTTGTTTGCATGTGTCATTGTTTTCTAATAGAATAAATGAAACGGGACAAAGTTAATCTTGACAAACTATATATCATTCTGAGAGTCTAAGCATCAAGCATCGACGACAGATCGCTGTTTTTCGATGGAAAGCTTATAAGGAATGAGTGGCACAAATTTGCTACATTTGTGTAAGCAGTACACATCCAAACACGCAGAGTAAAAAAGCCGTACGTACCTTTATCATTGTAATAACGAGCCACAAACGCGTCCACTGCTGAAATCCCAGTTTAGTTAGAGAGGTAAGGGTCCACAGAAAAACATCCCAGCGAGCACTTTTAGTCCAGCGAAACAATAACGTTGTAATAAGGATGAATATTCCTTTGTTTACGTTTCATTTCTTCAGAGAGTTATTGTTTGCGTCCGTTATGGAATAAATTACGCTCAAAAACAGCGTCTTGGTGGTAAAAAAACAAAACGATGTTGTAGAATACGGTCTTACAAACATAATGAGACCGTCTACGGAAAAAAAAGTCTCAGAAAAGCGGAATATAGATTATTTGAATTTGGCGCTCCCTCCTGCCGGCAGTGACGCTTCTGTGACGCACGCTGTCATCTGAGCGGGGCATAACTTAGCGATCTGCTTTATCCATAAAAAACTGTTTTTTTTTTCTTCTACATTTTTTATATGTGTGTGTGTGTATTGTGTGGGGAATGTGGCCGTGTCTGCATGATTATAATATGTATGGACGCACATCAGCGTGTTTATTAGCGACTCTATGACGGCTATCATTGTGATTCATTGATCAGCTATTATTGATTATATGGCCCATCTGTTTGATTATAATCTGAATGGAAGCACATCAGCGTGTGTTTACTGACTCTATGACCATGTCTGGCAATATCACTTCACGTCTGGCAGTGATATTTATCATTGTAATAACGAATAACGAAGAATACTTCAGTATACATACTATATACAAAGCATTTTTTTTCTATTTTTTTTCCTTTTTTATTACTCAAATAATTATTTTTGTATTTTTTAGTGCTCAAATAAATCTGTCTATTATTTTATAATTGAAAAACTATGCAGGAACATGTATAATGACTAAAATAGCTTGTATAATTCTGTAATCCATTTGGTGGTTATTTTTCCTCAAACAGGGGGGTGGGGGGGACTATAAATAGTTTCAGAAAAAATATTGCAGGAATCTCATTTTTCATGGTATCTTCTTCAAATTTGAAATATGAACTGATGAGACACATGGCTTTCGATCCATTACTTTTCTGGATTGCTCCAGGACTTATTTCATGTATTTGTATATGAAATAAAAAAACATTCAGTGTGGAAAAATATTTTTCAAGGCACGTCAGTGTCTATAACTTTTTATCTTTTTGAGCATTATCAACTCTGGATGATAGATAGTAAAGCCCAGAGTCTCTTCTTTCCAAAGATACCTAATTTGTTTGTGTAAGCACACTTTGTCACAAACTGTTACCATTTTAATTCAGGTAGGTTATTTTCACCTGCGAGGCCCTAAATGGGGTTGAAGGTTAACAGGTTAAAGTACTTTTACTTGTTTATAAGTCACTCAATGGCCCAGGACCTAAATATATTGCTGATATGCTCACTGAATATAAACCGAACAGACCACTCAGATCATTAGGATCGAGTCAGTTAGAAATACCAAGGGTTCACACAAAACAAGGGGAGTCTGCTTTTAGCTATTATGCGGCCCGCAGTTGGAACCAGCTTCCAGAAGAGATCAGATGTGCTAAAACATTAGCCACATTTAAATCAAGACTCAAAACTCATCTGTTTAACTGTGCATTTGTTGAATGAGCACTGTGCTATATGTCCGAACTGACTGCAATGAATTTTATGTATAATAATTTTCTTTAAATTTATTTTAAATCAATTTCTATATAATTTTAAAATAATTTTTATTCCCATGTTTTTATTGATTTTTAATGTCTATTTCACTTTCTTTTATGTAAAGCACTTTAAATTACCACTGTGTATTAAACGTGCTATATAAATAAACTTGCCTTGCCGTGCCAAACAGCTGAACACTTCCCAGGCGCGCCCCCTCCCCAAACAGCTGAACACTTCCCAGCCGCGCCCCCTCCCCAAACAGCTGAACACTTCCCAGCCGCGCCCCCTCCCTAAACAGCTGAACACTTCCCAGCCGCGCCCCCTCCCCAAACAGCTGAACACTTCCCTGGGAAGAACAATCAAGCAATCAATTAATCATTCAAGGCTGAACCGGGAACATTAATCGTCACAGATATAAAGTGCATTTTTTTCCTTAGTTTTACACATTTATTTATTAATTATTATTTTCCATTTTATTTTTATTTATTTTTTGAAATCACCACATCAGCGCGCATACTTCCTTCAATGCGTAACTTTAATTCTTAATAACTGTCAATTACTTAATAACTGTCATAATATCAGAGGTGAAAACTGTAAATTATTGAACTAATATTCATTTTAATTGTATTCCATGGCCAAAAAAAAGGAAAAAGACAAAAAAGAAACAAGAACGTGTCAGCAACAAAAAATTAAGTATAAAAACACAGTTCAATCAAAGTAAAGCTTTAAACATGAAAGGTTCATGGGTGTGGGCTAAATGACTTTACAGACATTTGACATTAAATATCATTCAATGTCTATTTCAATGCGATGCCGCTTTTTCCACATAGTCTAAGACTCTTTTCACATAATTAAATATTCTCTAATCCAACCTGTTACATTTCTTAATTAGAGTAATAATATTAACTACTGACTTGCACCAGCACCACTAACAGATGAAGAGGAGATGGTCGAGTATTGAAAGATTTCTAAAAATCCAAAAGTAAAAAGAATAACTTTTGCTTTTGTATTAGGAAATAAAGATGAGCAAAACAATTGTGAATAATTAGTTTATTTAACAGCTATGGTGGAGGTTACGGCTCGTACTACCCCTCCATCTGGCATCCTTCCATTCCATCAGTAATCAGTTTCATTTTCAGAAGATGTGATGAACCAGAAGTATGCTTGTCATCAATGCATCCAACCACAGTGGAAATCCTGATGGAAATTCTGATTATTGGGTTACTTCCAGAGGTCACAGAAAGATGTTATCAAGTGAACGTCATTTATCAGATTAGCCTCTGTAGCACAGTTCGTGAGAAGGAAGGAAGAAGTCAGAGGCGGCGTGGCTGAGGCTCGGGTAATTTATTCCAATTTTTAAACAAACAAAGTAATACTCGTGCCCTCTGGCACTTCCAATAAACAATAAGTTCAGCACTTGGGTCGTTCACAGCCACAGACGTTCTCCCCGAGTCCTCAGTCCGTCTCTCTCCTCTCTCGTCTGCCTGTCTGTGGCTTTTACACTCTCTCCCTGCCAATCACTGGAAATGAGAAACAGGTGAATGTCATCTTGCACTTGACCCACTTACTCACCGCTCGTCTCCCAACTATCTCTCCCGCTGCAGACTCCACTAACCATGCCCCCCTCACCACAGCCTCATTTAAACCCATTGCTACACCACTGACCTACAGTCCTGTGATACTCCTCTTTGACGGATTTGTGCAGAAAAAAAATTATCCGAAAGAGTGAGAGAGCGATGCACATTTTCCTTCAAATCTGCATACAGTGGACTTATAATGTGCTCTGCATCTCCAACATTTTTCTTATTTTGCAAATTATCTTCCAATGGGGTAAGAAATTAAAAAAATATTATTGTTTCCGTTTGCATTAAGATTATATTACAAACAAGTGGCCTGGGATCAAAGAACTGCCACAGATAATATTTCCATATACGATTTTCTTTTATTTGTAGTGTGAGGGCAAACAGTTTAATGCAAATCACTGTATATTAAATCTACAGAGATCAATTATTAAGCCATATCTTATTTGAGTTGTTACCAAGTTTCAGTTTAACTTTCATCCAAGTGTGAATGTAGACATTTTATAGGCTATTATTTTATGTTTATGTGATTCAACTTAAGATCGCGTTGGAATGATTAACGCTTACTGTATCAACACAGTGTTAATCAAAAGCAGAGGTATTTCATGCAGACACTGATAAGGGCTAACTTATGGCATTAATGTCTGCAGGAAATACCTCTGCTTTTTCAGCTTTCTAAGGCTGAAAAAATGACTTTTTCACACCAGCCGTGTATAGGGCTATGGCAAATGATGACCAGAGGATGCCACCAGAGGACGCTTGCCACCAGAGGACGCTTCCGCTTCCGGCACACACCCAGACTGAGATCACACACACACACACACAGGACCTTGCCCTTTTCGCCTTTTTTATTCCGTGATCTCGCTCGACTTTCAATGCAATAACATTATGCCATACGGAACCGTTTGCCACTGAACCTGCTTTAACGACGGCAGTGGGGCTTTGACAGCCTTAGTCAAATGGGTTGGCGCGTATGGTCGGGTTGTTAGATAGTACGCCATACGGAACCGTTTGCCACTGAACCTGCTTTAACGACGACAGTGGGGCTTTGACAGCCTTAGTCAAACGGGTTGGCGCGTATGGTCGGCTTGTCAGATAATACGCCATACGGAACCTTTTGCCACTGAACCTGCTCTAACGACGACAGTGGGGCTTCGACTGCCTTATTCAAACGTTTTTTCTATAACGTGTGAATATATCCACTATAGCGTTCTAGAACAAAACCAATCAGAGCGCCTTGTTATCACTAGTTTTATTCTGATTCTCGAGTCTGCTATTAGCTTATAGCCTGTTAGCTTCGGCAGCGTGGCTGCCGCTAATCTCGCTTACATTGCAAATCCTCTATTCACACACATTACAATCGTTTCACTGTTACTTGCTTAAATGGCGGATTTGTGTCTACCTTTGAGTGCAGGTGAGGACACGTTCGAGCTGCATTCAGTGCAGCTGGAGCTGGAAGCCGTGGAGAAGCAGATCCGCGACCTGGTGGAGAAGCAGGCCCAGCTGAGAGAGCGGAGAGCCGCGCTGGAAACATCCCGGGCTGATGCTCACAAATCCGGGGTAGGTATACAGCATGCTGCTAACACTCCCACCACCTTTACTCCGTGCGTTTCTCTGCACAGACCCTGTGCACCCAGGACGCGATCTTCCCAGATGTCCTTCACTCCGGCGCCGGGACACCACGGACCCTGGGTGCTGCAGCAGCGGAGGACGCGAGCCAGGCCTCGGGTGACGACTTCCCCCCCCGTCTTCGAGATCTCCACAAGGAACCAATTCGCCCCCCTCCGCGAGACGGAACGCGATGCTGTGGTCGTGGGAAGCTCCATCGTCCGGCACGTCCGTGCTACGTCAGCTGAAGGTAAAGTGCACACTCACTGTTTCCCCGGTGCTCGTGTTCTCAATGTTTCTGCGCAGATACACGCGATCCTGAAGGGCAACGAGAACATCGGTGCTGTCGTGCTGCACGCGGGGGCCAACGACATCAAGCTGTGGCAGACGGAGACACTGAAGAGGGACTACAGGAGCCTGATTGAGACGGTACGCAGCACATCGCCCGCGGCGACGATCATCGTGTCAGGACCGCTTCCCATGTATCGACAAGGAAACTAAAGGTTCAGTAGACTGTTTGCTTTAAACGAATGGTTATCGTCATGGTGTAAAGAACAGAAACTGCTCTTTGTTAATAATTGGAATCTTTTCTGGGAGCGTCCTAGGCTGTTCCGTGCTGATGGCCTGCACCCCAGCAGAGTCGGAGCGGAACTCCTGTCGGACAACATCTCCAGGACGCTACGCTCCATCTGACTAGTAAGCCAATTCTCAAATAACTGCTATGATGACTTTTGTTCTACCCACTTAAAAGATAGAAGTACTTGCGTTGTCCAATCTATACAGACTGTGTCTGTTCCCCGAATAGCGAGGTCAAAATATAAATTTAATGCAGGATCTAGAAAAAATCTGACCGTGATTAAACCAGAAAAACGCAAAATAAATGAATAAAAACTATTTTTAAAACTTGGGCTCCTAAATATTAGATCACTCGCACCCAAAGCAGTTATTGTAAATGAAATGATCACAGATAATCATTTTGATGTACTCTGCCTGATTGAAACCTGGCTGAAACCAAATGAATATTTTGGTCTAAATGAGTCTACTCCACCAAGCCACTGTTATAAACATGAGCTCCGTCAGACTGGTCGGGGCGGCGGTGTGGCAACAATATATAGTGATATTCTCAATGTTACTCAGAAAACAGGATACAGGAGGTTTAACTCATTCGAACTACTTCTGCTTAATGTTACACTGTTAGATATGCAAAAGAAATCTCTCCTATCTCTTGCTCTGGCTACTGTGTATAGACCGCCAGGGCCATATACAGATTTCCTAAAAGAATTTGCAGATTTCCTCTCAGATCTACTAGTTAATGTTGATAAACTGCTAATTGTCGGAGATTTTAACATTCACATTGATAATACAAATGATGCGTTAGGACTTGCGTTTACTGACCTAATAAACTCTCTTGGAGTCAAGCAAAACGTCACCGGGCCCACTCATCGTTTTAATCATACGCTAGATTTAATTATATCGCATGGACTTGATCTTACTGATATAGATATCGTACCTCAAAGTGATGATGTTACTGATCATTTCCTTGTATCGTGCATGCTGCCT
Organism: Barbus barbus; assembly: GCF_936440315.1. Lineage (NCBI taxonomy): Eukaryota > Metazoa > Chordata > Actinopteri > Cypriniformes > Cyprinidae > Barbus > Barbus barbus. The sequence continues at coordinate 33,196,959 of NC_136740.1, forward strand.
ATTACTGATATTAGTTATATGGCTATATAGTTATATAGTTATATACGTTATCGTCTGGGCAGAACTATTGTTCCAACCACCAAAGACAGATTCACAAATAACCTGCCTGATTTATCTCAACTGCTCTGTGTACCCATAAATACGCATGAACTAGACGAAATGACTAGCAACATGGGCACTATCTTCTCTAATACATTAGAAGCTGTTGCCCCCCTCAAATTGAAAAAGGTTAGAGAAAAATGTACTGCGCCATGGTACAACAGTTATACCCATTCTCTCAAGAAAGAAACTCGTATTCTTGAGCGCAAATGGAGAAAAACTAAATTAGAAGTTTTTAGAATTGCGTGGAAAAACAGTATGTCCAGCTATAGACAGGCTCTAAAAGCTGCCAGGGTAGAGCATATCTGCAAACTCATAGATAATAACCAAAACAATCCAAGGTTCTTATTTAGCACAGTGGCTAGACTAACAAATAAACAGACACCACCCGATCTAAATATTCCCCCACAGTTTAATAGTAATGATTTTATGAATTTCTTTACTGATAAAATAGATAACATCAGAAATACAATATCAAATGTAGATTCTACTGCGTCTAGTATTTCAGCTTCATTCATCGCACCCAAAGAAAAACTGCAGTGCTTTACAACTATAGGACAGGAAGAGCTAAATAAACTTATCAGTGCATCTAAACCAACAACGTGTTTATTAGATCCTGTACCCACTAAACTACTGAAAGAGTTGTTACCCGTAGCAGAAAAACCGCTTCTCAATATTATTAACTCATTGTTATATTTAGGTCACGTCCCAAAACCATTCAAGGTGGCGGTTATTAAGCCTCTTATTAAGAAACCGCAACTAGATTCAAATGAACTGGCAAATTACAGACCCATTTCAAATCTTCCGTTTATGTCAAAAATTTTAGAAAAATTTGCGTCTACTCAATTATGCTCCTTTTTGCAAAAAAATTATCTCTATGAAGAATTTCAATCAGGTTTCAGGCCCAATCATAGTACAGAAACTGCACTTGTTAAAATTACGAATGACTTACTACTTGCTTCAGATCAAGGCTGCACCTCATTGCTAGTATTACTTGATCTTAGTGCTGCATTTGACACTATAGACCATAATATACTCATAGATCGATTACAAAACTATATTGGTATTCAAGGACAGGCTTTAAGATGGTTTAGATCCTACCTGTCCGATCGCTACCACTTTGTTCATTTAAATGGGGAGTCATCTCAATTATCACCAGTAAAGTATGGAGTACCACAAGGATCTGTCCTAGGTCCTCAGCTATTTTCAATTTACATGTTGCCCCTTGGAAATATTATTAGAAAACACGGGATAAGTTTTCATTGCTATGCTGATGATACTCAATTATATATCTCAACAAGACCAGATGAAACTTCTCAACTATCTAAGCTAATAGATTGTGTAAAAAGTGTAAAAGATTGGATGACCAATAATTTCCTCCTACTAAATTCAGATAAGACAGAGATATTACTTATTGGACCAAAAAACAGTACACAGAATCTCGTGGATTATAATTTGCAACTAGACGGATGCACTGTTACGTCCTCTAAAGTAAAAAATCTGGGTGTTATTTTAGACAGCAACTTGTCCTTTGAAAATCATATTTCCCATGTTACAAAAACAGCATTCTTCCATCTCAGGAACATTGCTAAGCTTCGAAGCATGCTACCTGTTTCTGATGCAGAAAAGCTAGTTCATGCATTCATGACCTCTAGACTGGACTATTGTAATGCACTGCTAGGTGGTTGTCCTGCATCTTCAATACACAAGCTACAGATAGTCCAAAATGCAGCAGCTAGAGTTCTTACCAGATCAAGAAAATATGATCATATTACTCCAATTTTACAGTCTCTGCACTGGCTACCTATTAAGTTCCGTATCATTTACAAATTATTATTACTTGCCTATAAGGCCCTAAATGGTTTAGCACCTGCGTACCTAACTTGTCTTCTACCACGCTATAATCCAACCCGCTCTCTAAGGTCGCAAAACTCTGGACTTTTGGTAGTACCTAGGATAGCAAAGTCCACTAAAGGAGGTAGAGCTTTTTCACATTTGGCTCCCAAACTCTGGAATAGCCTTCCTGATAACATTCGGGGTTCAGATACACTCTCTCTGTTTAAATCTAGATTAAAGACACATCTCCTTAGCCAAGCATTCACATAATGCATTTTATAATCTTGTACTGCAGTTATATCTGATCAGACGTACATTATTATTATTCTTTAGCTTGGGTTGAACAATTCCTTTTTGCTTAGATGGAACAGCAGCTACGCTAATCATGTCTCTGCTTGTCTCTCCGTTTCTGCCACGGGATTAACATTAACAGAGGAGAATTGGCCCCCCGACTGAGCCTGGTTTCTCCCAAGGTTTTTTCTCCATTCTGTCACCGATGGAGTTTTGGTTCCTTGCCGCTGTCGCCTCTGGCTTGCTTAGTTGGGGACACTTCATTTCCAGCGATATTGTCGACCTGATTGCAAAGACACTATTTAAACTTATTGACACATTATTTTCCTTTTTTGATATTGTACAGTGCTTTGACACAATTTGCATTGTAAAAAGCGCTATATAAATAAAGGTGACTTGACTTGACTTGACATGTAAAGTGAGCCTTAACCACTCCAACGCGATCTTAAGTAGATAATAGAAATATAAAATAATATCAAAGTCTATATTCACTATATTATCCAGTCTCCGCGGTAGCTCCCATGACCTAAATTCCCAGAATGCATTGCCGCTGTGACGACACATTCCCAGACTCTATAGCTGTTCTGGCAAACGCAAAACGAATGTAGCTGTCATTCCTCTCTAATATATCTATCTATAATTATATTTTCACTATATATATATATATATACATATATAGTGAAAATATAATTATATATATAGTGAAAATATAATTATACATATATATATATATATCTGTGAATGCAAGTGAGATATATATAAAATATCTATAATATAGGGAATCGAGGCTTCGTCAGGACAGCATTCTTGTAATGCGCAGAGAATAGTAATTAATTACACAACATTTTAATATGAAGAGGTGCTCTTTGGTTTTCAACTGCAATAAATATTCTCACTAACAAAATCAAAGTTTCTCACAAATTCTCACTTGCATTCATAAAATAATAACTTGTTACATTTATATAGCGCTTTTCTGGGTACTCAAAGCGCTTGACTGCTAGACACAAAAGACACTGACTGCTGCTTTTTATATAACATATTTCCCGTTATGAATTATGATACCGCTTTGTTTGTTGGTCTGTTGGGTCAGATTGCTTTCTCACCACAAATGAACCGCTCCAGGGTTCGTTTGAAAGCGTGCCGAGACCACCTCTTCAAGGAGGTCTCGGTACGCTTGTTTGGTCCGCTTTTGGTGCACACCCGAGTGCGATTGCTGCTTTCTCACCTGCCCAAACGAACCGCACCAAGAGGGAAAACGAACTCTAGTACGATTCAACCGAACTAAATGAGGCAGGTGTGAAAGCACCCTAAGTTACCACAGTAACTGACTTATCATGCTTTCTCGGGTTTGATAAACCTCCCATTTTGAAACAGAAAACCCAGAGTTTCCCTCATTTCAGGGTTAATACTCAGGTTCAGGTTTATACTCAGAGTTTTCACTTAACCTCCTTTCTGAAACGGGCCCCAGCTCCAACCCTGATCAAACTTACCTGTAACCTCAGTAACCCTGAAGACCTTGATTAGCTTGTTCTGGGGTTTGATTAGTGTTGAAGCTAAGCTCTGCAGGAAAGTGGATCTTGAGGCCCAGCGTTAGCTTTCTGTTCGGAGACGTACTTGAAATGTACTCAGTTCATAAATCCACTTTTATTAAAGGTACCCATCCAACACTTGCTATTTCTGCTGTGGAAAGATAAATATATCTTCCACATAAAGATGTGGAAAAATCGAAAGAGTATGCTATTTCCAATTTAGCAGGACATCATATTGGATTGGATTGGATTGGATTCAATTTATTGTCATTGCACATGTAGGTACAAGGCAACGAAATGCAATAGAGAAGAAGAAATACAGCATAACATGAGGAAGGAGAGGAGAAAAAAAAGTGTCCTCGCACTGCGTTCTTGGAAGAGAACACAGCGCGAGAACAGACAAAAAACCTCAGCATAAAGCACAATCAACACAGGAACATAACTTGCATAGTAATCCTAGTTCAGACGAAACAGCCATCCGGCCAGCAGCCATTCAGCGCAAACACACGGACCCGTTATCACCTGACAGGATGAAGCGACGAAGGCGTGGGATGGGGGTAGGAAGGTGTATGAGTGTGTGTATGTGTAAGTTCGTGTGAGTTCGTATGCCTTGAAATCCGTTTCGCCAGCACTCCAAACCAGTCGACTCAGTTCGCAGGTTGTGATGCGACATAGCAATTGCCATGGAAACGTCCTTGGACAGAGCACAAGCGCCCGACAATAACAAGGTGTTTTTGGGAGGAGGGAATGGAAGAAAGAGCGTCTCCCTGCAGTATTCACTGGAGAGTTGATACCAGAGCGGCCTTGCCAAGCCGATCTGTTGTGGGAAGCCGGAAAGAGATAAGATTGTTTTGTCTTAGTGCGAACAGCTGTCTTCCAGTTTCACAGCTAATTCTCATTGTCCATTCTGATCTCCATTTCCGTCGATTTTTCTTTCCAAAGCCGAGAGCTTAGCCGTGATTAAATCCATATTGCGGTTAATCGCCTCAGTCTCCGAGGCGACCGCTCTGCCTACAGACTCCATCATGACGGGCAGCCGTGAGAGGTTTTGGACAGCCAGTCCCGTCTCCTTAATTTTCTGATAATTTAGGGCAACGCCTAATCCAAATAGCAGAAACCCAGTTATCATTGTTCCGAATAAGAAGATGATGGTGTCAATTGCATTTAGAGACCAGTTGATCAGATCCATAATTTCGGTTTTGCAAATAGTGCAGCGAGAGTCTCTTAAGAGGACAGGACAATACAAGAGAGCAAGCAGGGAAGTTCAGGAGGGAGGGAGGGAAGAAAAATGCGACCGCCTTCGAACAGAGCCAAACGAGAAAGTATACCCACAATGCACTGCAACAATCAATAACAGACACACTTGGAAGAGTTAAGTCTTTATTTTTGGCAACAACAGAACATTTATATATTTTTTTGTATGGGTAAAAAGAAGAAATGTTGTCATTTAAACAAACAAATCATAAATAAGGACTGGTGAGCAAACTAATTTAAACTGCAACTTACTCAAGAGTAAAGAAAACTTCCTATCTCCCGAAGAAGAAATCAAACACAGCAAGAGTCTTTCCGGGTCAGCTCACTTACCTATGCACTCTATGGTAACTAAACAAGCAATCACTCACCATCCTAAACAATAGAGAATAAGGAAAAACAAGACCAAAAGCAAACACAAAAAGAGTTCCCAGGGCAAGCTGCCATTGACGTTCCACCAGCAGCTCTTAAATAGGCAGAGGCCTCAGGTGTTCGTAATAATCTCTGCCCCCATCCAATTAACAGCTGCACTCAGGAAAGAAAACAAAAAGTAGAAAGAGCAGGGGCTTGTAACAGCTTTTATCCAAGGAACTTGCATTGCAATTATACATCAGCTCATGAACTGCTTGGGAATCTAAGCCATGACTTTGGGGCTGTTATTGCTATGATTACGGGTTGAGCTTCAATTTGAACACGGTAGGGCCGTTGCCTGACGACGACCCCTGGTGGCGTCCGTATGTCGTGTTGTACGACGCTGGTCTGCCCAGGGAGAGATGAGAACACAGAGAACTGACCGATCAGGTGCTGCAGCTCCCCCTTCTGGGCAGCCAAGAGATGTAGGTTGACATCGACCACCACGGGATCAGAGATGGCGAAGGCGGCGAGCTGGTCTCTAGTCCCCACCCACTTCTTCAGCAGGTTGATGTGGTAGAGCTGCTCGGCTTTCCTTCTTCCTGGCTGCCGGACACGGTAGGTAACCGGCCCAATTTTCTCCAGCACCGTGTAAGGCCCCTGCCAGGTGGCCAGGAACTTGCAGGCCAGGTTGGGGACTAGGACCATGACTCGGTCGCCCGTCTGGAACTCCCGTGGCTGGGCTGCCCAGTTGTAGTGGCGTTGTTGAGCCTGCTGCGCCTTTGTCAGGTGTTCCCGGACTAACGGCATGACCCGGTCGATCCTCTCCCTCATCTAGCAGACGTGCTCAATCACCGAGCGATGGGCTGCCGGCTGTTGCTCCCAGGCCTCCTTCGCCACATCCAGGAGGCCGCGGGGTTGCCGGCCAAAGAGGAGCTCGAAGGGGGTGAATCCAGTTGAGGCCTGGGGGGACTTCGCGGATCCCTAAGAGGACGTAGGGGATCATGAGGTCCCAATCGCGCTTGTCCTCTGTGACCACCCATCTCAACATTTGCGTCAGGGTCTGGTTGAAGCGTTCAACCAGACCATCGGTCTGTGGATGGTAGACGGTGGTCCTCAACTGTTTCACCCGCAACAGCTGGCAGAGGTCAACCATTAGCCGGGACATAAAAGGGGTACCCTGATCAGTCAGGATCTCCGCTGGGATGCCGACTCGGCTAGAGAGCAGGAACAGTTCCTGAGCGATGGCTTTTGCGGTGGCCTTGCGAAGGGGAACTGCCTCTGGATACCGGGTGGCATAGTCGACAATCACCAGGATGTGTTCATGTCCCCGGGCAGATTTAGGCAACGGCCCCACGCGGTCCATCCCGATGCACTCGAAGGGCAACTCGATGATGGGCAGCGGTATCAGCAGACTGGGGGGAGGCGTACTGGGTAACGTCACTTGGCAGGTGGGGCAGGCTTGGCAGAACCTCTTCACCTCTGCCTCGAGGCCCGGCCAATGGAAGCGGTCGCTGACCCGTTGGACCGTGTTCGCCACTCCCAGGTGCCCTGCCAAGGGATGTGAGTGGGCCAGTTCCAATACGGTCTCAGTCTTCGTGCGTGGCACCACCAACAATAATTTTTCCTCCCCCCTCCGCTGGGCAACACAATAGAGCAGGCCGTTTTGGACCATGAAGTGCGGGAGAGGATGGGGGCCAGGCTGAGCTTCCTTGCCTTCAATGACTCAGACCGGAGTTCAGCAATGCTTTCAGCCTGTCATCCGCTCGCTGTTCCTTCCCGAATGATCCCCCTCCCGTCACCTGCTGGAAAACATCATAGAAGAGGTTAGTATTTTGGGAGGGGGACTCACCATCTCTCCCGCTGTTCGAAGCGAAAATGACGGGGCGCTGGCGAGGTCCTTTCCTGGGCTTCCGTCTCCGGCGGTCCCCTTGAGGGCTGGCAGGCTGCGTCGCTGCGCCCAGCAGGCGGTCAAACCCGGGCCAGTCTCTCCCGATCAGCATGGGCACGGGAAGGTCCTTCACGACTTCGATGGGCCAGGTGCCGGATATGGCAGAGATGGTCACTCTGCGGGCGGGCACTTGTCGGGTGTCCCCGTGGACACAGGTGATGGGAAGGAAGGTTTTACACTCCATCCGTGGAGCGAGAATGCACCAGAGGTGGGTAGAGTAGCCAAAAACTGTACTCAAGTAAAAGTAATAGTCTGAATAGTTACTTGAGTAAGAGTAAAAAAGTATCGGATAAAAAAAAAAAAAAAAAAAAACTACTCAAGTAGTTAGTTACTTTGGATCATATACTGAATATCGTCTATTTTTATTTAGATATATAGATATTTAGATACAATTTACACACACACACACACACACAGCCGTTCAAAAGATTAGTTTTTTTTTTTTAATGCAATTTCAGTGATGCAAATCTTAATTTTTATTAGCCTTTACGCCAGTCTTCAGTGTCACAATCCTTCAGAAATCATTCCAATATGTTGATTTATTAAATCAATGTTGTTATTTTAACCTTCTATTCATAAAAAAAAAAAAAAAAAAAAAACTGCAAATCCATGTTGAAAAAACCAGCATATGCTGGTATAGGCATGTTTTGAAGCATGGGATGCTGGTTTGAGCTGGTTTAATGGTTTTGAGCTGGCTTAAGACCAGCACATGACCAGCATAAACCAGCATCCCAGCTTCAAAACATACCTAACTAGCGTATGCTGTTTTTTTCAACAACACTGATAATAAATCAATATATTAGAATGATTGCTGAAGGATCATATGACTCTGAAAACTGAAGTCACAGCTGATAAGGATTCAGATTTGCATCACTGAATTAAATTATATTTTAAAGTATATTAATTGTTATTAATGAATTATTAATTATGTATTATTTATATATGTATATAACCTCTGACACGGAGAAGAGAGAAATCTCCTCACAAGACCGCTACAGAACATCTGAACATAACAAAATAAATGCATATGATGGATCTTCCGTCTGTTCCACAAAATGTAAACAAATGTAGCTTTTATTTCTGCAAGCGTAAATATTGTGAAAATATCAATATTAATTGTGTCTAAGCAAAGGCATTCCTCCTGGAACTAACGCGGGTTTGGCGGGTGTTCATTTCATACTCTGTGACAGCTTATTTAATGAATAAATTCTGGATTGTATTTAATGTATAAAGGTACATTTATAACTAACTAGTAATGTCATAGTGGTATTGTGTAGTCAGTGCAATCGAATCTATACCTGTGGAACCGACAGCACTGTTCATCTAATAAAGATCTTCATAGCTAGCAAACCATAGCCTTTTCAGATTTGCTTTCACCTGACTGTAGATCCAAAGCCACGTCTTATCGCTCTTGATGTTCTTAAACTTTCTGTTATCTGAGAGAGAACCGCTTCAGACGACACTGAACGAATCATTCAAACAGATTCACTGGTTTGCCAACAGGTTTGTTCGAGCCTTCGAACAGAATTGACTCAAAAGAATGAATCATTCGCGAATGGGCATCGTTCATTGCCCAGAGAAAAGTAGACGGCGCGTTTGGAATAAACTGAAGCATTTTTAACTTTATTATTACGTATTGCAATAAGATAAAGTAACGAGAGGAGCGTCGCCCACAGTAACTAAGTACAGTTTTTTCACTAAAAATGTACTTGAGTAAGAGTAAAAGTACCCATTTTTAAATATACTCTAAAAGTATTAGTTACCCAAAAAATTTAAATGTAAATGTAACGAAAGTAAATGTAACTCGTTACTACCCACCTCTGGACTGCACCAGACTGACCGCACTGCCCGAATCCAGGAGGGCCCGGAACGGCTTCCCGTTCACCTTAACCTCCACTTCTGGAGCCCCAGCCGGTAGGTCACGGTGAACAATGCAGCCTGCCAGCCAGGTCTGTGTGGGAAGCGCGGGAGCCTCTGTTGGCATGTGCTCATCCCGCGGAGGGGAAACCACCGGCCTGCTCAGAGGTCGCTGGGTGCCCTCCGGCGTGCGGCGCTCCTGAACCACCCTTTGGGGAAACGGCGGCGCTCGCTCCCCAGCGTCCCGACGTTGGGCTGCATCCGCCAGCTCGATGGCTTCTACGAGCTCCAGGGTGGTGGTTGGGCCCTTCATCCCAACCGCCTGTCGGTGGGAGCGTGGAATGGCTCGAAGCAGACGATCTACCACCACGCATTCCAACACCTGACTGGCTGATGACGTCCCCTCTTGCAGCCAATGTTGTGCCAGTCGCGTGAGTTCGGCGGCCTGGGCACGTGCTGGCAGACGGGGTTTATACTCCCAGTCGTGGAAATACTGAGCAGCACAGATAGGGGATAATCCCATACGGGCGAGGATCTCCTTCTTAACCTCCGCATACTGGTCAGCGGAGGCTGTGGGAAGAGTGAAGAACGTGCGCTGAGCTTCACCCGTCAGCAGGGGAGCCAGTGCCCGTGCCCAGTCGTCGGGATGCCATCCTTCAGAGGTTGCCGTTGTCTCAAACATTTGGAGGTAGGCTTCCACATCGTCATGCGGGGTAATTTTGGGGAGCAATTTCGTGGCTTGCACTCGAGGGTCCGGCAGCGGAACGCGTTGAGCGGCGGCTTGCAAAGCCGCGAGCCCTTGCTCCGTCTCTCCCTGACGGGTGGCGAGGTGCTCAACGATTTGTTGCTGGCGGATTCTAACCTTGGTGAGCCGCTGGAGGATTTCGTCCATGGTGAGGGGAGGAGCGCTCGCCTGTATAACAAAAAACAGGAAAAACAAAAAAGATGAGGTCAGGGAAATCGCTTGTCGGTGATTCCTCACGAATCTGCCCGCATTCTCCACCAGTGTAACGGGGTGAGGAATCACACGACAAGGAAGGCAGGTTAAAGGCCCTGAAGGGTGGCTTTATTGAGGCGGTGTGAAGTGCAGGGAAGGGCAAAAAAGGTCCTTGGGAGTGCACCAGTGCGGTGAGTGCTCTCTTCCTCCTTTCCCAGTGCTGAGTGTCCGTGTACATTTACATTTAAATTTACATTTATTCATTTAACTGACGCTTTTATCCAAAGCGACTTACAATTGCTATATATGTCAGAGGTCGCACGCCTCTGGAGCTAGGGGTTAAGTGTCTTGCTCAGGGACACATTGGTGTCTCACAGTGGATTCGAAGGCATGTGTCTTATCCACTGCGCCATCACCACCCCAAGTGGGGCTCCAAGTGGGGTTGGTCGGTCACACGCTGGTGTCTGTGGGAGAAATGAGATGGCAAGTTAGTGCTTGGTCTCATGGAGTCCTCTCCCTGTGTGTGGTGCTTGCGTGGCTTATCTAGCCGCTGCCTGATGAGCCGCAGCTGTGACTGATCAGCCTGTGATGAGGATGTGCAGGTGTTCCTCGCTTGTTTCCAGGGCGACGCTGATGATCCTTCGCGACGCTAGTCACAAAATATATATATATATATCAAACACACTGCACACAAAAACAAGTTTACACACAAATTATTAATGCAAAATTAAAAAAATATTTAAAATAAAAAAACACAAACAAACATTGTCCTCATTTGTAAGTCGCTTTGGATAAAAGCATCTGCTAAATTACTAAATGTAAAATACACTAAGGAAAACTACCATCTAATCTGGTTAGGGAAAACAATTCATTGACAAAAAAAAAAATTCACTGGATTTTTCAGGAAAAGAGGTTGTAGTTGATCTTTGTAGTGAGCTGAAGTCAGATTCTCTGTTGGTCAAACATCTTTCCATTAAAGGAATTTACAGGTCAGAGTTCATCAAAATTGAAATTTGGTAGGCAGTGAAAGATAAAACGTGGATATGAACATAAGTGAATAGATTGAAAAGTCCTGTGTGATGACATATTTAGGCTGTTAGCAGCATTTATCAACAGAATAAAACCTTCACTCCTTCAAAAACAGCTTGTGGTTCTTTTTGATCTTTCTGCTGCTTATGAATAACAAACACTGCCATGACGAGCTGCACAAGGCACTTTGAGCTCATCTGCTGCAAATCCTAGTGTACATAAACATCATTCATCAATGTGTTATGCTATTAAAACTAAAAGATGCTAATCATTACACAGGAATCCTCAAATCTGGCCCACAAGATCCACTTTTCTGCAGAGTTTAGCTCTCTACTTCTAGGGAAGTCGTGGCCTAATGGTTAGAGAGTCGGACTCGTAATCGAAAGGTTGCGGGTTCGAGTCCCCGGCCGGCAGGGATTGTAGGTGGGAGGAGTGAATGTACAGTGCTCTCTCCACCCTCAATACCACGACTGAGGTGCCCTTGAGCAAGGCACTGAACCCCAACTGCTCCCCGGGCGCTGCAGCATGGCTGCCCACTGCTCCGGGTGTGTGTTCACGGTGTGTGTGTGTGTGTGTGCGCGCATTTGTTCACTACTCACTGTTGTGTGTGTGCACTTAGATGGGTTAAACGCAGAGCACCAATTTCGAGTATGGGTCACCATACTTGACAATACGTCACGACAACGACAATGCTAATCAAACACACCTGATCATGCTAATCAATGTCTTCAGGATCATTAGAAAATCACAGGTAGGTGAGTTTGATCAGGCTTGTTGCTCAAATCCAGGTCAAAATTTGAACAAATTTCTCACAGTGGTGCATCATGGGAGGTGGAAGAAACCAAGTGTAGAGGATAAAGGGAATTTTTGTTGTAAAATTTAATGACTATGAAAATTGAACTATGTATACATGGCTGTTAAATAATAAGTTGTAGATTAAAGATGCACAAAAATATTATAATCTTGAGATATGGCTGTTTGGTGAATTTGATTTCTGGTTGTTTGCATCTCTGTCAATGGTTGTGGCCGTGAGTATAAATGCCCAGCAGCTGAACTTGCATGGATTCTCAGTCTGAGACACAAGCTGCTGAAGTTTGGAAATATTCAGAGTGAGAGTTTTTTCATGTTACTTATGTTTCCCTTGTACTTTATTCACAAAACACGTCATTAACAAATGCAGTTTTTAATTGATTGCTTTGCTCCAGTGAGGTCCTAACTGTGTCAGTGGGGGTTTCTCGTGGAAAATCAACAGCTGCTGAATTTAGTCTTACTGGGGTTTTTTTGTATTGGGCTGTTTACTGGGTTGTGCTGTGTTCCCAAAAAACCTTGTGTTGGAGAGTGCTATCCTCCATTGCAGTCTCTGATCAAAGCATTGTTAGGTAGAGGATAGTCGGTCACCTGCAGGTATGAATCCACTGCTGCTTGAGCTCAGATATCAGATAGATGGGGAGCCCCAGACATGGAGACAGGAGACTATAGCAGTGTCTCACTAAAGCACTTTAATGATGGTTGATCATGGACATTAAACCGTTATTCAGTGCCATTTCCCCCCTGCTGTTTATGCCCTTGTCTCTTAATTTTCTTACTTGCATGTCTTTCTGCTGCTCACTGTCTTGTTTTTCGTCTTTGTGAAGCTGGTTTTCCAGCTGTAGCCACACGCTGTTCATCTTGACATTGACTGAGACCTGGGTTTGACAAAAGGACAAGTCATCACTCTGCTCTCCAACAGTTTTACTAATTACACTATGTACTTCAGAACTTCATGCAGTTGTTGACACTAATTGAATATTATATGTAATACCTGCCTCCAGGTTATCTGGGTAGCTGGATGTGCCGTTGCTTCCTCCATGGTGAATAGTCCACTCATTTTCACTGGTCACTTCAGCATCTGTCTGGATGAGCCTCATGCTGCTGATTAAAACTTAAATTTATTATGACAGGACAGACGAGAACTGACAAAGTGAAGTGGGAGAGATAGTGGGGTGGATTTGGGAAAGGTCTTGGAGTTAGGATTTGAACGCGGGATGCCTGTAGTGCAATGGCGTTCACACATGCTCTCCATGTTTTTATTTATTTATTTTTTTGGACTGTTTTACAATTATATTTTTTATTTTTCAGTTTTGTTATTTGTGTTAATCTTCATTCAAAATATTTTTTTAAATTTTATTTTATTTTTCACATTTTATGTAACTTTTGTTTAAATGCTGTTCTTGTTTGACTAGTAAGCCAATTCTCAAATAACTACTATGATGACTTTTGTTCTACCCACTTAAAAGAAATTCTAAAAACTTCCAAGTTAGTTTTTCTCCATTTGCGCTCAAGATTACGAGTTTCTTTCTTGAGAGAATGGGTATAACTGTTGTACCATGGCGCAGTACGTTTTTCTCTAACCTTTTTCAATTTGAGGGGGCAACAGCTTCTAATGTATTAGAGAAGATAGTGCCCATGTTGCTAGTCATTTTGTCTAGTTCATGTGTATTTATGGGTACACAGAGCAGTTGAGATAAATCAGGCAGGTTATTTGTGACTCTGTCTTTGGTGGCTGGAACAATAGTTCTGCCCGGACGATAACGCGGAGCCATATAATTAATATCAGTAATACGCAGCATGCACGATACAAGGAAATGATCAGTAACATCATCACTTTGAGGTACGATATCTATATCGTAAGATCAATTCCATGCGATATAATTAAATCTAGCATATGATTAAAACGATGAGTGGGCCCAGACAAGTTTTGCTTGATTCCAAAAGAGTTTATTAGGTCAGTAAACGCAAGTCCTAACACATCATTTGTATTATCAACGTGAATGTTAAAATCTCCGACAATTAGCACTTTATCAACATTAACCAATAGATCTGAGAGGAAATCTGCAAATTCTTTTAGGAAATCTGTATATGGCCCTGGCGGTCTATACACAGTAGCCAGAGCAAGAGATGGGAGAGATTTCTTTTGCATATCTAACAGTGTAACATTAAGCAGAAGTATTTCGAATGAGTTAAACCTCCTGTATCCTGTTTTCTGAGTAACATTGAGAATATGACTATATATTGTTGCAACACCGCCACCACGACCTGTTTGACGGGGCTCATGTTTATAACAGTAGCTTGGTGGAGTAGACTCATTTAGACCAAAATATTCATTTGGTTTAAGCCAGGTTTCAGTCAGGCAGAGTACATCAAAATTATTATCTGTGATCATTTCATTTACAATAACTGCTTTGGGGGCGAGTGATCTAATGTTTAGGAGCCCAAGCTTTAAAAAATGTTTTTTGTTCAGTTATTTTGTGTTTTTCTGGTTTAATCACGATCAGATTTTTTCCTAGATCCTGCATTAAATTTATATTTTAACCTCGCTATTCGGGGAACAGACACATTCTGTATAGATTGGACAACGCAAGTCCATAAAACACAGACGTGAACTTATTTCATACAACATCGACATACAAGAGAACCTGTCCACATACAAAAACTGCTTTATATATTCTGAAACCAAAGTAATTTAAAATGTTATCTGTATATTTTAATTTCATCATTGTATAGTAAACAAACAATGCTCCAAACATTTTATGCTGCCAACACTGGAAACTCTGACTGCAAAGATAGCCTATTCGAGGCACTGTATTTCCTCATATTTCCTCAAATATATTAGATGCGGCCTGTAATTAAAATGTATTAAATTATTTTATTCAGAAATGTCAGTTTTTTTCAGAAAGAGGTGCAGTTATAGTCACCGACCTCAATTAAAAAATAAAAATAATCTTTGTGAAGACTGGCAGCAGCTAGTCTTAAATTCTTTAGACACCGCACACTAAGCGACTTTAAACAACAGCCGAGTCCTGCATTACGAGTAATTTTATTTGATTCTTTTAATGTCCAAATACTTTAGTTTAAGATAAATATTCATGTACTCTCATGCTAAATTTTAGATACATTTACGGTAAAGGTAGACAAGGATGTAACTTACCTGTAAATAAATGTTAACCATGATGACAAGCTTAATTTTGATTTTTCGAAGAGTGAGTCTGTTCTTATAGTTCAGCTGCTTTTAATGCCACGTTGACTTTTAGCTTTGCACACCCTGTGATACAAAAACAATACAAAATGTGGTTATGTAGACAAAAATTCTGTCAAAATGGTAATATAAGGTGAGGTTTATATTAGACTTTTTGCATCTTGTTGGACGTTCTTCTATCACTGATTTTAGCTAGCGGTCAGACAATAGGTAAGTACAATAGGTCCGTATAATTCACATGATGCAGCAAATAGTGGAATGTCTAATCATTTAAATTACAGTATGAATTACTGCAAAATACAGTATGTACAAAAACAAAGGTTCTCATGACACACCGCAAAGTCCAGCTGAAGTTGAACTTGAAAAATTATAAGCTTGTGGTCATGATACTCTTAAGTAGACTAGCATGTAATTTGAAGGTATGAAGTCAGATAAATTCAAATAAAGATTTTAATCACCAATAAATCACAAAGCGGTTACTGAACATGTAAATCGCAATAAATTCCATGTGTAACGCTACATATTCAAATGTAAACAGTACTAGGCTTATCTGTACGATAAGGCAAAGTAACATTAAGGAATAATACCAGAAAAGGAATAAAAGAAGAAACATTCTACTCACCAATTAAATCCATCGGAACTCTTACTATTTCATATTTTGGCCACATTTTGAACAGATTACTTTGTTTGTGAGCAAATTTTTCTTTTGAAACCATTTTATTATTTTGAGTTTGCTTTTTTGAGGGCCTTTGAATCGTCATTATGAATTTTTCATTGTTACACGTGAAATCCAACATGACGACGAGAGCACAATGGTGACTAAAAGAGGGAGGCCAGTGAAGAGAACTATTCAAGAACACAGTTCAAATACAGATGTATTTCAGATGGTAATCATTTTCATAAATCATGAATTTCAGACGGACATTTTCAAAAATCATGCATTTCAGAATGAATCAGAATGAGCTTTATTGGCCAAGTATGTTTACACATACAAGGAATTTGTTGTAGTGACAGAAGCTCCACAGTGCAACAGAAAGACAGTAACAGGACAGGACACAGGTAATGAAACAAAATAACAGGAAATAGCCAATAACCAATGTACAAAGCAGCAAAAAAAATAAAAAATACACAATATATAATATATAATATAGGCGACTATGTATGTACAGGTGAAGTATGTGCAAATTAGAAATGAGAAAATAAAATAAGTGAGTGTGGTGAATGGATAATGTATTAGTTGTGTGTTCTACGTTTATTTATTGAGTGTTCATGAGATGTATTGACTGAGGGAAGAAACTGTTCCTGTGTCTGGTCGTTCTGGTGCTCAGAGCTCTGTAGCGTCGACCAGATGGTAACAGTTCAAAGAGGTTGTGTGCTGGATGTGAGGGGTCCAGAGTGATTTTACCAGCCCTTTTGCTCACTCTGGATAAGTACAGTTCTTGGAGAGTGGGGAGGGTTGTACCAATGATTCGCTCAGCAGTCCGGACTACCCTCCGTAGTCTTCTGAGGTCAGATTTGGTAGCTGAGCTGAACCAGACAGTTATTGAGGTGCAGAGGATGGATTCAATGATGGCAGAGTAGAACTGTTTCAGTAAGTCCTGTGGCAGGTTGAACTTCCTCAGCTGGCGAAGAAAGTACAGCCTCTGCTGGGCCTTCCTGACAATGGAGTCAATGTGAATATCCCACTTTAGGTCCTGAGAGATGGTGGTGCCCAGGAATCTGAATGACTCCACTGCAGTCACGGTGCTGTTCATGATGGTAAGTGGGGGGAGAGCAGGGGGGTTTCTCCTGAAGTCCACGATCATCTCCACAGTTTTGAGCGTGTTAAGCTCCAGGTTGTTGAGACTGCACCAGACAGCCAGCTCCTTAACCTCCTGTCTGTAAGCAGACTCGTCACCGTCCTGGATGAGGCCGATCAGTGTGGTGTCGTCTGCAAACTTCAGGAGCTTGACAGAGGGGTCTTTAGATGTGCAGTCGTTGGTGTAGAGGGAGAAGAGCAGTGGGGAGAGTACGCAGCCCTGAGGAGCTCCAGTGCTGATGGTTCGAGTGCTGGATGAGAATTTGCCAAGCTTTACTAACTGCTGTCTGTCTGTCAGGAAGCTGTTGATCCACTGGCAGACGGAGGTGGGGACGGAGAGCTGGGTTAGTTTATTTTGAAGGGTTTCCGGGATAATGGTGTTAAAAGCAGAGCTGAAGTCCACAAACAGGATCCTCACATAAGTCCCTGGTCTGTCCAGATGCTGCAGGATGAAGTGCAGTCCCATGTTGACTGCATCATCCACAGACCTGTTTGCTCTGTAGGCAAACTGCAGGGGGTCCAGTAAGGGTCCAGTGATGTCCTTCAGATGAGCCAGAACCAGTCTTTCGAATGATTTCATGGCTACAGACGTTAGTGCCACAGGTCTGTAGTCATTAAGTCCAGTAATTTTGTGTTTCTTTGGGACGGGGATGATGGTGGAGCGTTTGAAGCATGAGGGGACTTCACACAGCTCCAGTGATCTATTGAAGATCTGTGTGAAGATGGGGGCCAGCTGCTCAGCACAGATTTTTAGGCAGGCTGGTGACACACCATCTGGACCAGGTGCTTTCCTTCTTTTGTTTTTCCTGAAGACCTGGCACACATCGTCTTCGCTGATTTGAATTGTAGGTGTGGGGGAGAGAGGGGTTGCTGGAGGTGTGAATGGTTGTGTGGAGGGGTGTTCTGGGCGGGTGTGGGGTGGTCGTTCAAAACGACAAAAGAACTCGTTTAAGTCGTCTGCCAGGTGTTGATTCTCCAGAGTGCTGGGGGGTGGTGTTTTGTAGCTGGTGATGTCCTTTAATCCAAGCCACACTGAAGCCGGATCGCTGGAAGAGAATTTGTTCCTGAGCTTGTCAGAATAATTCCTCTTTGCCACTCTGATCTCCTTTTCCAGTGTGTATTTGGCCTGTTTGTACAAGACTTTATCCCCCTTTCTGTGAGCATCTTCTTTGGCCTGACGGAGCTGTCTGAGTTTGGCAGTGAACCATGGTTTGTCATTGTTGTAGAATAGATGAGTCCTGGTAGGAATGCACATGTCCTCACAGAAACTGATATATGATGTTACAGTCTCTGTGAGCTCGTCCAGGTCATTTGCTGCAGCTTCAAAGACAGACCAATCAGTCAGGTCGAAACAGGCTTGTAGATCCCGCTCTGTTTCGTTAGTCCATCTTTTAACAGATCTTAATACAGGCTTCGCAGACTTAAGTTTCTGCCTGTAGGATGGAATAAGATGAACCAAACAGTGATCAGAGAGTCCTAAAGCTGCTCGTGGAACCGAGTGATATGCGTCCTTTATTGTTGTGTAACAGTGATCCAATATATTACTGTCTCTGGTGGGACATGTAACATGCTGTCTGTATTTTGGCAGTTCACGGGAGAGATTTGCTTTATTAAAGTCCCCGAGAATGATTAAAACAGAGTCCGGGTGTTGTTGTTCACTCTCTGTGATCAGATCAGCGAGTTTCTGTAGAGCCGTGCTCACGTGCGCTTGCGGTGGAATGTAAACACTCACGAGAATGAACGAGCAGAACTCCCGCGGCGAATAGAACGGCTTGCAGTTAATGAAGAGCGTTTCTAGATCTGAGCAGCACATCTTCTTTAAAACAGTTACATCTGTACACCACCTCTCATTGATGTAAAAGCATGTCCCGCCGCCGCGCGATTTCCCCGTTGATTCTGTGTCCCGATCTTCTCTTATCAGCTGGTAATTAGGCAGATGGATCGCGCTGTCCGGTATGTCGCCATTCAACCAGGTTTCCGTGAAACATAGAGCAGCAGAGTTAGAAAAGTCCTTGTTTGTCCGGGAGAGCAGAAGGAGTTCGTCCGTTTTGTTGGGTAGAGAGCGGAGATTCGCCAGATGGATGCTAGGCAACGCCGTTCTAAATCCGCGCTGACGAAGTTTCACGAGCGCGCCGGCTCTCTTTCCACGTCTGCGCCTCCTGTAGCGTTTGACCAGAGCTACAGCTCCGCCAACTACAATGTCCAGCAAAACGTCCGAAAAATCAAAAACCGGTAGAAGATTTTGTGGTGTGTTCTGCCGAATGTTCAGTAGATCATCCCTGGTAAAGCTGATCTTATTTGAAAAACAAAAAACAGGAAAAACAAACAAAAACAATACAAACACCGAGGAGCAACGCACAATAGCTGCCATCAGCGGCGCCATTTTGTTTTATTATTCAGATGAGGGCAAATCAGCAAACACAAGGAATTTTGAAGGAGGGGGAAACGCAAGGAGTTTCAGCAAATAAGTAAACGCAAGGAGTTTTAGGGCAAAGTAGTGAGGGAATGCACTGGGTTTGAGAGGAATCGAACGTGAGTGGCTTTGATGGCGAGTGAATGCGTTCCCTCATCTCTTACCCTAAAGCACATTGTGTGAGCGAACGTGAAGAGTTCTGAGAGCGAGTGAACGAGAAGTATTTGCTGATTTGCACTCAAACCAAAGGAATTTTAAAGGAGAAACGCAAGGAGTTTTACAGAGGGCAAATGAATGAGAAGGGTTTGAGGGCAAATCAGTAAACAAGGAATTTTCAAGGAGGGGAAACGCAAGAAGTTTTACAGCAAATAAGCAAACGCAAGGAGTTTTAGGGCAAACGAGTGAGGGAACGCAATGGATGCGATGTAAATCTTTGTTTTTTTTTTTATTCAGAAATCATTTCCATTGTTGTGATGCGTTTGATAATATTTCTCCATAATGCATTAGATAAATGAAAAACTACATTTTGGGGAATGAGAGATTTAATTTGACATAGGACTCATCTACACTGCAAGCAATTTGTTAAGGTTACTTAGCTGCATTGTGCAAACTCGTTGCCTTAATTCAGTTAAGTAATCTTAACTTAATTAAATGTAATTTAATATATTAGTAAATAAAACTTAAGTATTCCTTATTTTAAGTCCAATTTATTTAAGCCATTTAAGTTTAGTTAACTTAATTGAATCTGTGATCTGAGGAACACTGAGAATAGCTATACCTAGTTAAAAAAAAATCTCTCCATTCACATTTCAAAACATTTATTTTTCAAAATGCAGAAAAATGTAAATATGGGAATTTGTAATAGTTGTTCATTAATGCTTGAATCAGAAAAAAATCCCAAATGTTAAGAGTTGTACATTTACATTTAGTCATTTAGCAGATGATTTTATCCAAAGTGACTTACAAAGTGGCTGCATAAAAATATGTAGGAATGGCAGCAGTGTCCAGAGAGAGAGAGCGTGAGAGAGACTGAGAGAGAGAGCGTTCACAACATCCAACGTGTAAAAACAATATAAAACTATTGCGTACATGTGACCAATCTATTTTAAACAGGTCTAAAAGGCTTAGATTAGTCAAATATGAACTTTTCCTTCATAAACGATAAAAAAGTCAACTTTTTATTTAGCGCAAAAAAATATGTAGCAGCAGTGTCGAGAAGGAAAGAAAGAAAGAAAGAAAGAAAAAGAAATTACACACGGTGCTTAAGGTTGCTATGCAGGAACAGAATGTCATCAACTGTTGATGGTTTCAGCTGACTCCTCCGCTCCTGAATTACAAATCCAGCGCAGGAGAAGTCTCTCTCGCTTGCGGCGCTTGATGCTGGGATGGCAAGAATAGATCTTGCGATCTGAGCCAAGGTGGGGAATAAAACGGCATGCTCCTTCCACCACGTCAGCACATCAAAAGAGTCATCCCTTGGTGTCTTGTAGTCAATATATGCAGTTCCTTCGTCCTGGCACTGAGGGTGGAGCGTTTCATCACCCAAGTCTTCCACATCTGATAAAGTATCCGATGCTTGTCGAAGCCTCTTTTCAGGTGGCGGGGAGCACACACGCTGCTCAGGACTCTCACGCTTATCCTTCAGCTCTAGACAAAAGAAAATAAAACGAAATACGAAGACTTGAGAACAATTGTCCAGTCCACAGTGAGAAACGACATTAAATATTTTCTGTAGTTTATCGTCTATTGCGCAAATGCTGGTAGTCTGTTAGGCCTAATGGCCAATTTGTTTCCTTGCAAAATAAATGTTTAAAATTAATCAGTATTTTTAATATAGTCACTCACCTTTCACAAGACGTCGCATATGCATGTGCACACTTATCACTTCACTTCTGTCTTCAAGTAGCATCAGACTTTTTAGTTTGGGATGTAGAAACATGGCCAGCTTGTGTAGGGGATGAATTTCGAATTTTGTAAGCATAATGTTGAGGCATTTTTCCTTCAGTGCAGAAACTGTCATGCTGTCTGTGGAAGAGCCTTGTAAGTGGCGTTTGATACGGTTAAACCACACAATAGCCAAGTGAAGAGTCGTAGTTTTTGATGCTTCCAAGGCTTTGGTGGCTTCCCTGAATCGTTCCAGAAATGTGACAATGCCAGTCAGCACTTCTTCATTCAAGTTTGTTAGGCGGGCTACTTCTCCTCGTTCTTCCAGAAGCTTGCGGATGTCCTCATACTGACAACTAATAGACTCCAGCATCGTGTGCTCTGAATTCCAGCGTGTCTCCACAGATGCTTTAAGTGTTCTTTTGAGGCGATTCTGGAGGTTTGTCTGTTTGAAGTAGGTGACCAGGGATTTGGCTGAGTCGATGAGAGTGGTCACTTCTTCGGCAAACACGTCGTCCTCAGACGTTTTTGATAGTGTCGTGGACAAGACTGTGTTTAAAATGTGTGCAGAGCAACTCAACCGCGTAACAGAACGAAGGGCTGTGACTAAATTTGCCCCTCGGTCCGTCACATACACCAATTTCCTGAAAAAATCATCAAGGCCGAATTTATTTAATGCTCTGATGATGGCTGCCTTAATATTGTCTGCTGTTTTGCGTAGTTCGTTATTCCACTGGGACGTGCAGAGCACTCACTCAATTAACTCCCACTTGCTGTTGATATAGTTCAGAGTTACTCAGAGATAGCCAGTTTTCCTATAATCATCCCTTGAGTTTTGAGGATGAATTGTGTAATATTTTAACATTTCCACTGGCAAGATTTTTTTTCACGTCTGCTAATTCCATCTTGACGATTGCTATCACCAGATATGATATCAAGGAGAGATTTTTGGAGGGCTCCTATAGGCTAATCACAGACACAGAGGCAACATAATAAATATGAAACAAAAGAGTTTTATAAAAAACAAAAAGAATAGTAATAATAATAATAATAAATAAAAATAACAGCTATGATTCTGAAATTTCAGTTGCCAGTTTTACGTTTCTAATTATTAATATTGAAATCATAGCAAAAACTATTGGAATACACCCCTCTATTTTAACAAAATTTTATAAAAATATAAAATAATTGTTAGCGTTTTTATTAGCGCACATTAAGAAGCCTTAAGCATTTTTCAGTTAATTAAACATTGCATTAAATAAGATAACAGAACAGTGTTGGGCCTATTTTAGAATGAGAAATAGAATATTTTATTCAAACTGTGAATAGATTAACTAGGCTACAGAAATGCGAGCAAAGAGCGTTCCCTTTAATATAATCACTAGACCTACAGCTATCAATCAATGTCAATACAGCTGTCGATTGGCTACAGTGCTCAGTGTTTGCAAATCCCGCTGTAGAAGCCCGGTCTTCAGACAGAGCGCGCGAACACAAACACGGGACAATTTGAAAGGAGCTGCCTATGAGCAGTACTGGATTAAGTCGAAATAGTCCCGGTTATAATTGTACCCGCAACCCAACCGTGCCCGTCACCAGTCCGACCCGCACCGCACCCGACACATTAATATTATTCCAGCAGTTATGTCAATTTTTGCGGTTCACCCGTCGGGTACCCGCGGGTAACCGCCCGCGTGCAGGACTCTGGTTCACAGTGTGTGTGTGTGTGTGTGTGTGTGTGTGTGTGCACGTTGGATGGGTTAAATGCAGAGCACGAATTCCGAGTATGGGTCACCATACTTGGCAGTATGTCACTTCACTTCACTTCATTTAAGAATAATATTCCCTGAGCACATAAAAAAAAAGAATGGACACTCAATATACTTTAATTTGCATAGTAACAAAAACATTTGCTCATAGGGTCTAACTCTGACATGTATTGCAATTTCAACTTGTGTCATCAAGTAAACAATAGCTGAATCAAGAGAAAACATGAAAATAAACACACAAGACCTTTCCTCTCTGTGTTGTGTCCAAGCAGGACATGAAGAGTAACCTCAGTTTCCTGAAAAGAGGGAAGAGTATATAGAATGGGATTCAATGTTATTCTGTATGTGTAAAGAATTATTATTTATTATTACTTATTTATTGTTTTTAATTTGCTGACAATGCATTTAACTTAATGAGGTAGTCCTTCTAACCGGTCGTCCTCAGAATCCGGTCAGGGTTTTGTTCCAATCCAGGAGACCGCAGAATCCGGTCATCCTTGGAATCCGGTCCGGGTTTTGCTCCAATCCTGGAGACCACAGAATCCGGTCGTCCTCAGAATCCGGTCCGGGTTTTGCTCCAATCCAGGAGACCACAGAATCCGGTCGTCCTCGGAATCCGGTCCAGGTTTTGCTCCAATCCAGGAGACCGCAGAATACGATCGTGCTCGGAATCCGGTCCGGATTTTGCTCCAATCCAGGAGACCGCAGAATCCGGTCGTCCTCAGAATCCGGTACGGGTTTTGCTCCAATACATGATTTATGAAAATGTCCTTCTGGAACACATGATTTTTTAAAACAATTTCCATTTGAAATATATGATTTTTGAAAATGATTTCCATCTGAACTACATGATTTATGAAAACAATTTCCAATGTGAAATACATGACTTATGAAAATGTCCATCTGAAACACATGATTTAAAAAAAAAATTCCATCTGAAATACATGATTTATGAAAATGTCTATCTGAAACACGATTTAAAAAAAAAAAATTCCATCTGAAATACGTGATTTATGAAAATGTCCATATGAAACACATGATTTTTGAAAACAATTTCCATCTGAAATATATGGTTTATGACAACGATTTATGAAAATGTCCATCTGAAACAGGGTTATGGCTTAAAAAAAAAAAAAGTCCAATTCCGGTCGTCCTCAGAATCCGGTCCGGGTTTTGCTCCAATCCAGGAGAACGCAGAATCCGGTCGTCCTCGGAATCCGGTCCGGGTTTTACTCCAATCCAGGAGACCGCAGAATCGGTCGTCCTCAGAATCCGGTCTGTGTTTTGCTCCAGTACATGATTTATGAAAATGTCCATCTGAAACACGATTTTTAAAGCAATTTCCAATGTGAAATACATGATTTATGAAAATGTCCATCTGAAACACATGATTTAAAAAAAAAATTCCATCTGAAATACATGATTTATGAAAATGTCCATCTAAAATATGATTTAAAAAAAAAATTACATCTGAAATACATGATTCATGAAAATGTCCATCTGAAACACATGATTTTTGAAAACAATTTCCATCTGAAATATATGGTTTATGACAACGATTTATGAAAATGTCCATCTGAAACAGGGTTAGGGCTTAAAAAAAATTAAAACAAAGTCCAATTCCGGTCGTCTTCAGAATCCGGTCCAGGTTTTGCTCCAATCCAGGATACCGCAGAATCCGGTCGTCCTCGGATTCCGGTCCGGGTTTTGCTCCAATCCAGAAGACCGCAGAATCCGGTCGTCCTCGGAATCCGGTCCGGGTTTTTCTCCAATCCAGGAGACCGCAGAATCCGGTCGTCCTCGGAATCCGGTCCGGGTTTTGCTCCAATAAATGATTTATGAAAATGTCCATCTGAAACACATGATTTTTTAAAACAATTTCAATTTGAAATACATGATTTTTGAAAATTATTTCCTTCTGAAATACATGATTTTTTTAATATATGATTTAAAAAAAAAATTCCATCTGAAATACCTGATTCATGAAAATGTCCATCTGAAACACATGATTTTTGAAAACAATTTCCATCTGAAATATATGGTTTATGACAACGATTTATGAAAATGTCCATCTGAAACAGGGTTAGGGCTTAAAAAAAAATTAAAACAAAGTCCAATTCCGATCGTCCGCAGAATCCGGTCCGGGTTTTCCTCCAATCCAGGATACCGCAGAACCCGGTCGTCCTGAAAATCCGGTCTGGGTTTTGCTCCAGTACATGATTTATGAAAATGTCCATCTGAAACACATGATTTTTTAAAACAATTTCCAATGTGAAATACATGATTCATGAAAATGTCCATCTGAAACACATGATTTAAAAAAAAAATTCCATCTGAAATACATTATGAAAATGTCCATCTAAAAAAAATCTAAAACACTTGATTTAAAAAAAAAAAATGCATCTGAAATACATGATTCATGAAAATGTCCATCTGAAACACATGATTTTTGAAAACAATTTCCATCTGAAATATATGGTTTATGACAACGATTTATGAAAATGTCCATCTGAAACAGGGTTAGGGCTTAAAAAAAAAAAAAAAAAAAAAGTCCAATTCCGGTCGTCCTGAGAATCCGGTCCGGGTTTTGCTCCAATCCAGGAGACTGCAGAATCCGGTCGTCCTCGGATTCCGGTCCTGGTTTTGCTCCAATCCAGGAGACCGCAGAATCCGGTCGACCTCGGAATCCGGTCCGGGTTTTGCTCCAATCCAGGAGACAGCAGAATCCGGTCGTCCTCAGAATCTGGTCTGGGTTTTGCTCCAGTACATGATTTATGAAAATGTCCATCTGAAACACATTATTTTTTAAAACAATTTCCAAAGTGAAATAAATGATTTATGAAAAGGTCCATCTGAAACACATGATTTTTTTAAACAATTTCAATTTGAAATACATGATTTTTGAAAATTATTTCCTTCTGAAATACATGATTTTTTAAAACAATTTCCAATGTGAAATACATGATTTATGAAAATGTCCATCTGAAACACATGATTTAAAAAAAAATCCATCTGAAATACATGATTTATTAGATTAGATTAGATTAGATTAGATTCAACTTTATTGTCATTTATGCAGAGTACAAGTACAGAGCTAATGAAATGCAGTTAGCATCTAAACAGAAGTGCAAGAATATAGTGTTTTATATACATATAAGTGCAGAGTAAGTGAAGATATGATTTACAGAATGTACAGTGGAATTGCTATATACAGTATTGAGCAGAGTATATACAGAATATAAATAGGAATGCAATGTAGGGATTGTATGTACATTATGAACAGAGCAATGTGGGATTATATAGATTACAGATTATATATACACATTATGAACAGCAGAAACGTGAGAACAGTGGTAATAAATAAATACAGCTGGATGAGTGTGAAAAGTATTGATAGAACAATGTATTCTATGCAAAATAGCAGTAGTGCAATATTTTATAGAAATAGTTTACTGTGCTTGTACAGTAACAACTTTAGACAGTTTATCCTGTTAACCTTCACTGCCATTTGTGGCCTCGCAGGTGAAAATAACCTACCTAAATTAAAATGGTAACAGTTTGTGACAAAGTGTGCTTACACAAACAAATTAGGTATCTTTGGAAAGAAGAGACTCTGGGCTTTACTATCTATCATCCAGAGTTGATAATGCTCAAAAAGATAAAAAGTTATAGGCACTGACGTGCCTTGAAAAATATTTTTCCACACTGAATGTTTTTTTTATTTCATATACAAATACATGAAATAAGTCCTGGAGCAATCCAGAAAAGTAATGGATCGAAAGCCACGTGTCTCATGAGTTCATATTTCAAATTTGAAGAAGATACCATGAAAAATGAGATTCCTGCAATATTTTTTCTGAAACTATTTATAGTCCCCCCCTCCCCCCTGTTTGAGGAAAAATAACCACCAAATGGATTGCAGAATTATACAAGCTATTTTAGTCATTATACATGTTCCTGCATAGTTTTTCAATTATAAAATAATAGACAGATTTATTTGAGCACTAAAAAATACAAAAATAATTATTTGAGTAATAAAAAGGAAAAAAAATAGAAAAAAAAATGCTTTGTATATAGTATGTATACTGAAGTATTCTTCGTTATTCGTTATTACAATGATAAATATCACTGCCAGACGTGAAGTGATATTGCCAGACATGGTCATAGAGTCAGTAAACACACGCTGATGTGCTTCCATTCAGATGATGATCATACAGATGGGCCATATAATCAATAATAGCTGATCAATGAATCACAATGATAGCCGTCATAGAGTCGCTAATAAACACGCTGATGTGCGTCCATACATATTATAATCATGCAGACACGGCCACATTCCCCACACAATACACACACACACATATAAAAAATGTAGAAGAAAAAAAAGAACAGTTTTTTATGGATAAAGCAGATCGCTAAGTTACGCCCCGCTCAGATGACAGCGTCATAGCCCGCGTCAGAGCTCGCAGGAGGGAGCGCCAAATTCAAATAATCTATATTCCGCTTTTCTGAGACTTTTTTTTCCGTAGACGGTCTCATTATTTTTGTAAAACCGTATGCTGTAACATCGTTTTGTTTTTTTACCACCAAGACGCTGTTTTTGAGCGTAATTTATTCCATAACGGACGCGAACAATAACTCTCTGAAGAAATGAAACGTAAACAAAGGAATATTCATCCTTATTACAACGTTATTGTTTCGCTGGACTAAAAGTGCTCGCTGGTATGTTGTTCTGTGGACCCTTACCTCTCTAACTAAACTGGGATTTCAGCAGTGGACACGTTTGTGGCTCGTTATTACAATGATAAAGGTACGTACGGCTTTTTTACTCTGCGTGTTTGGATGTGTACTGCTTACACATATGTAGCAAATTTGTGCCACTCATTCCTTATAAGCTTTCCATCGAAAAACAGCGATCTGTCGTCGATGCTTGAGGCTTAGACCCTCAGAATGATATATAGTTTGACAAGATTAACTTTGTCCCGTTTCATTTATTCTATTAGAAAACAATGACACATGCAAACAAAGATCGTTCAGTGCGAGGTCGCTCTGGTGAACGTTAACAGGTTATAGTGTAATAACTTTGACAATGTGCAGTCTGTGCAAAATATGAGTAGTGCAAATGCATGTGTGTAAAGTACTGTGACCAGTGCAGTAATAAGCAGGTGCAGGTTAGATTGGTGGTGTGGCGTTCAGAAGTGTCACAGCCTCGGGGAAGAAGCTCTTCCTGAGCCTACTAGTGCGAGAGCGTAGGCACCTGTAACGCCTGCCGGATGGAAGGAGGGTGAAAAGTCCATGGTTAGGGTGAGAGGCATCCTTGATGATGTTTCTTGCCCTGCCCAGCTTATGATAAATGTTCTCAATGGAAGTTAACTGGGTGCCGGTGATCCGTTGCGCAGTTTTCACCACCCGCTGGAGTGCTTTGCGGTCAGATGCGGAGCAATTGCTGTACCATACTGAGATGCAGTTCGTGAGTATGCTCTCAATGGTACAGCGGTAGAATTCCACAAGGATCCTGGGATTCAGGTGAACTTTCTTAAGGCTCCTTAAGAAGTAAAGGCGCTGCTGTGCCTTTTTGACCAGAGTAGAGGTGTTATGGGACCAGGTGAGGTCATCAGAGATGTGGATGCCAAGGAACTTGAAACTCGACACACGCTCCACTTCAGCTCCGTTGATGTAGATGGGTGTGTGTGCATGACTCCTAGTCCGCCTGAAGTCCACAATGATCTCCTTTGTCTTCTGGGTGTTTAGCTGTTGATTATTGGTGGCACACCACACAGCCAGGTGCTGCACCTCATCCCTGTAGGCTGATTCATCGTCATCCTTGATCAGACCTACGACCTACCACATTTATGAAAATGTCCATCTAAAATATATGATTTAAAAAAAAAATTCCATCTGAAATACATGATTCATGAAAATGTCCATCTGAAACACATGATTTTTGAAAACAATTTCCATCTGAAATATATGGTTTATGACAACGATTTATGAAAATGTCCATCTGAAACAGGGTTAGGGCTTAAAAAAAAATTAAAACAAAGTCCAATTCCGATCGTCCGCAGAATTCGGTCCGGGTTTTACTCCAATCCAGGATACCGCAGAATCCGGTCGTCCTGAAAATCTGGTCTGGGTTTTGCTCCAGTACATGATTTATGAAAATGTCCATCTGAAACACATGAGTTTTTAAAACAATTTCCAATGTGAAATACATATATATTTCAGATGGAAATTGCTTTCAAAAATCATGTGTTTCAGATGGACATTTTCATGAATCATGTATTTCAGATGGAATTTTTTTTTTTAAATCATGTGTTTTAGATGGACATTTTCATTAATCATGTATTTCACATTGGAAATTGTTTTAAAAAATCATGTATTTCAGAAGGAAATAATTCTCAAAAATCTTGTATTTCAAATTGAAATTGTTTTAAAAAATCATGTGTTTCAGATGGACATTTTCATAAATCATGTATTGGAGCAAAACCTGGACCGGATTCTGAGGACGACCGGAATTGGACTTAACCCTGTTTCAGATGGACATTTTCAGAAAATCGTTGTCATAAACCATATGTTTCAGATGGAAATTGTTTTCAAAAATCATGTGTTTCAGATGGACATTTTCATGAATCGTATTTCAGATGGAATTTTTTTTTTAAATCATATATTTTAGATGGACATTTTCATAAATCATGTATTTCAGATGTTTTTTTTTTTTTAAATTATGTGTTCCAGATGGACATTTTCATAAATCATGTATTTCACATTGGAAATTGTTTTAAAAAATCATGTGTTTCAGATGGACATTTTCATAAATCATGTACTGGAGCAAAACCCAGACCGGATTCTGCTGTCTCCTGGATTGGAGCAAAACCCGGACCGGATTCCGAGGTCGACCGGATTCTTCGGTCTCCTGGATTGGAGCAAAACCAGGACCGGAATCCGAGGACGACCGGATTCTGCGGTATCCTGGATTGGAGCAAAACCCGGACCGGATTCCGAGGAAAAGCGGATTCTGCGGTCTCCTGGATTGGAGCAAAACCCGGACCGGATTCCGAGGACGAAAGGATTCTGCGGTTTCCTGGATTGGAGCAAAACCCAGACCGGATTTTCAGGACGACCGGGTTCTGCGGTATCCTGGATTGGAGGAAAACCCGGACCGGATTCTGCGGACGATCGGAATTGGACTTTGTTTTAATTTTTTTTTAAGCCCTAACCCTGTTTAGGGCTTAAAAAAAAAAAAAAAAAAAAAAAGTCCAATTCCGGTCGTCCTGAGAATCCGGTCCGGGTTTTGCTCCAATCCAGGAGACTGCAGAATCCGGTCGTCCTCGGATTCCGGTCCTGGTTTTGCTCCAATCCAGGAGACCGCAGAATCCGGTCGACCTCGGAATCCGGTCCGGGTTTTGCTCCAATCCAGGAGACAGCAGAATCCGGTCGTCCTCAGAATCTGGTCTGGGTTTTGCTCCAGTACATGATTTATGAAAATGTCCATCTGAAACACATTATTTTTTAAAACAATTTCCAATGTGAAATACATGATTTATGAAAAGGTCCATCTGAAACACATGATTTTTTAAAACAATTTCCAAAGTGAAATACATGATTTATGAAAATGTCCATCTGAAACAGGGTTAGGGCTTAAAAAAAAATTAAAACAAAGTCCAATTTCGGTCGTCCTCAGAATCCGGTCCGGGTTTTGCTCCAATACATGATTTATGAAAATGTCCATCTGAAACACATGATTTTTTAAAACAATTTCAATTTGAAATACATGATTTTTGAAAATTATTTCCTTCTGAAATACATGATTTTTTAAAAACAATTTCCAATGTGAAATACATGATTTATGAAAATGTCCATCTGAAACACGATTTAAAAAAAAAATTTCATCTGAAATACATGATTCATGAAAATGTCCATCTGAAACACATGATTTTTTGAAAAAAATTTCCATCTGAAATATATGGTTTATGAAAGCGATTTATGAAAATGTCCATCTGAAACAGGGTTAGGGCTTTAAAAAAAAAAAAAAAAACAAAAGTCCAATTCCGGTCGTTCCTCAGAATCCGGTCCGGGTTTTGCTCCAATCCAGGATACCGCAGAATCCGGTCGTCCTGAGAATCCGGTCCGGGTTTTGCTCCAATCCAGGATACCGCAGAATCCGGTAGTCCTGAGAATCCGGTCCGGGTTTTGCTCCAATCCAGGATACCGCAGAATCCGGTAGTCCTGAGAATCCGGTCCGGGTTTTGCTCCAATCCAGGATACCGCAGAATCCGGTCGTCCTGAGAATCCGGTCCGGGTTTTGCTCCAATCCAGGATACCGCAGAATCCGGTCGTCCTCGGAATCCGGTCCGGGTTTTGCTCCAATCCAGGATACCGCAGAATCCGGTCATCCTCGGAATCCGGTCCGGGTTTTGCTCCAATCCAGGACACCGCAGAATCCGGTCGTCCTCGGAATCCGGTCCGGGTTTTGCTCCAATCCAGGATACCACAGAATCCGGTCGTCCTGAGAATCCGGTCCGGGTTTTGCTCCAATCCAGGAGACCGCAGAATCCGGTCGTCCTCAGAATCCGGTCGTCCTCAGAATCCGGTCTGGGTTTTGCTCCAGTACATGATTTATGAAAATGTCCATCTGAAACACATGATTTTTTATAACAATTTCCAATGTGAAATGCATGATTTATGAAAATGTCCATCTGAAACACATGATTTAAAAAAAAAATTCCATCTGAAATACATGATTTATGAAAATGTCCATCTAAAACACTTGATTTAAAAAAAAAATTCCATCTGAAATGCATGATTCATGAAAATGTCCATCTGAAACACATGATTTTTGAAAACAATTTCCATCTGAAATATATGGTTTATGACAACGATTTATGAAAATGTCCATCTGAAACAGGGTTAGGGCTTAAAAAAAAAAAAAAAAAAAAAAAGTCCAATTCCGGTCGTCCTCAGAATCCGGTCCGGGTTTTGCTCCAATCCAGGATACCGCAGAATCCGGTCGTCCTGAGAATCCGGTCCGGGTTTTGCTCCAATCCAGGATACCGCAGAATCCGGTAGTCCTGAGAATCCGGTCCGGGTTTTGCTCCAATCCAGGATACCGCAGAATCCGGTCGTCCTGAGAATCCGGTCCGGGTTTTGCTCCAATCCAGGATACCGCAGAATCCGGTCGTCCTGAGAATCCGGTGCGGGTTTTGCCCCAATCCAGAATACCGCAGAATCCGGTCGTCCTCGGAATCCGGTCCGGGTTTTGCTCCAATCCAGGATACCGCAGAATCCGGTCGTCCTGAGAATCCGGTCCGGGTTTTGCTCCAATCCAGGATACCGCAGAATCCGGTAGTTCTGAGAATCCGGTCCGGGTTTTGCTCCAATCCAGGATACCGCAGATTCCGGTCATCCTCGGAATCCGGTCCGGGTTTTTCTCCAATCCAGGATACCGCAGAATCCGGTCTTCCTCGGAATCCGGTCCGGGTTTTGCTCCAATCCAGGAGACCGCAGAATCCGGTCGTCCTCGGAATCCGGTCCGGGTTTTGCTCCAATCCAGGAGACCGCAGAATCCGGTCGTCCTCAGAATCCGGTCTGGGTTTTGCTCCAGTACATGATTTATGAAAATGTCCATCTGAAACACATGATTTTTTATTACAATTTCCAATGTGAAATGTATGATTTATGAAAATGTCCATCTGAAACACATGATTTAAAAAAGAAATTCCATCTGAAATACATGATTTATGAAAATGTCCATCTAAAACACTTGGTTTAAAAAAAAAATTCCATCTGAAATACATGATTCATGAAAATGTCCATCTGAAACACATGCTTTTTGAAAACAATTTCCATCTGAAATATATGGTTTATGACAACGATTTATGAAAATGTCCATCTGAAACAGGGTTAGGGCTTAAAAAAAAAAAAAAAAAAAAAGTCCAATTCCGGTCGTCCTCAGAATCCGGTCCGGGTTTTGCTCCAATCCTGGATACCGCAGAATCCGGTAGTCCTGAGAATCCGGTCCGGGTTTTGCTCCAATCCAGGATACCGCAAAATCCGGTCGTCCTGAGAATCCGGTCCTGGTTTTGCTCCAATCCAGGATACCGCAGAATCCGGTCGTCCTGAGAATCCGGTCCGGGTTTTGCTCCAATCCAGGATACCGCAAATCCGGTCGTCCTCGGAATCCGGTCCGAGTTTTGCTCCAATCCAGGATACCGCAGAATCCGGTCGTCCTCGGAATCCGGTCCGGGTTTTGCTCCAATCCAGGATACCACAGAATCCGGTCGTCCTGAGAATCCGGTCCGGGTTATGCTCCAATCCAGGATACTGAAGAATCCGGTCGTCCTGAGAATCCGGTCCGGGTTTTGCTCCAATCCAGGAGACCGCAGAATCCGGTCGTCCTCAGAATCCGGTCGTCCTCAGAATCCGGTCTGGGTTTTGCTCCAGTACATGATTTATGAAAATGTCCATCTGAAACACATGATTTTTTATAACAATTTCCAATGTGAAATGCATGATTTATGAAAATGTCCATCTGAAACACATGATTTAAAAAAAAAATTCCATCTGAAATACATGATTTATGAAAATGTCCATCTAAAACACTTGATTTAAAAAAAAAATTCCATCTGAAATACATGATTCATGAAAATGTCCATCTGAAACACATGATTTTTGAAAACAATTTCCATCTGAAATATATGGTTTATGACAACGATTTATGAAAATGTCCATCTGAAACAGGGTTAGGGCTTAAAAAAAAAAAAAAAAAAAAAAAGTCCA
The DNA here is from genome assembly GCF_936440315.1 of Barbus barbus. Classification (NCBI taxonomy): domain Eukaryota; kingdom Metazoa; phylum Chordata; class Actinopteri; order Cypriniformes; family Cyprinidae; genus Barbus; species Barbus barbus. The sequence goes on from NC_136740.1 coordinate 33,230,742, forward strand.
ATTCCGGTCTTCCTCAGAATCCGGTCCGGGTTTTGCTCCAATCCAGGATACCGCAGAATCCGGTCGTCCTGAGAATCCGGTCCGGGTTTTGCTCCAATCCAGGATACCGCAGAATCCGGTAGTCCTGAGAATCCGGTCCGGGTTTTGCTCCAATCCAGGATACCGCAGAATCCGGTCGTCCTGAGAATCCGGTCCGGGTTTTGCTCAAATCCAGGATACCGCAGAATCCGGTCGTCCTCAGAATCCGGTCCGGGTTTTGCTCCAATCCAGGATACCGCAGAATCCGTTCGTCCTGAGAATCCGGTCCGGGTTTTGCTCCAATCCAGGATACCGCAGAATCCGGTCGTCCTGAGAATCCGGTCCGGGTTTTGCTCCAATCCAGGAGACCGCAGAATCCGGTCGTCCTGAGAATCCGGTCCGGGTTTTGCTCCAATCCAGGATACCGCAGAATCCGGTCGTCCTGAGAATCCGGTCCGGGTTTTGCTCCAATCCAGGATACCGCAGAATCCGGTCGTCCTGAGAATCCGGTCCGGGTTTTGCTCCAATCCAGGATACCGCAGAATCCGGTCGTCCTCGGAATCCGGTCCGGGTTTTTCTCCAATCTAGGATACTGCAGAATCCTGTCGTCCCGAGAATCCGGTCCGGGTTTTGCTCCAATCCAGGAGACCGCAGAATCCGGTCGTCCTCAGAATCCGGTCTGGGTTTTGCTCCAGTACATGATTTATGAAAATGTCCATCTGAAACACATGATTTTTTATAACAATTTCCAATGTGAAATGCATGATTTATGAAAATGTCCATCTGAAACACATGATTTAAAAAAAAATTCCATCTGAAATACATGATTCATGAAAATGTCCATCTGAAACAAATGATTTTTGAAAACAATTTCTATCTGAAATATGTTTATGACAACGATTTATGAAAATGTCCATCTGAAACAGGGTTAGGGCTTAAAAAAAAAAAAGTCCAATTCCGGTCGTCCTTAGAATCCGGTCCGGGTTTTGCTCCAATCCAGGATACCGCAGAATCCGGTCGTCCTGAGAATCCGGTCCGGGTTTTGCTCCAATCCAGGATACCGCAGAATCCGGTCGTCCTGAGAATCCGGTCCGGGTTTTGCTCCAATCCAGGATACCGCAGAATCCGGTCATCCTGAGAATCCGGTCCGGGTTTTGCTCCAATCCAGGATACCGCAGAATCCGGTCGTCCTGAGAATCCGGTCCGGGTTTTGCTCCAATCCAGGATACCGCAGAATCCGATCGTCCTGAGAATCCGGTCCGGGTTTTGCTCCAATCCAGGATACCGCAGAATCCGGTCGTCCTCGGAATCCGGTCCGGGTTTTGCTCCAATCCAGGATACCGCAGATTCCGGTCATCCTCGGAATCCGGTCCGGGTTTTTCTCCAATCCAGGATACCGCAGAATCCGGTCGTCCTGAGAATCCGGTCCGGGTTTTGCTCCAATCCAGGATACCGCAGAATCCGGTCGTCCTGAGAATCCGGTCCGGGTTTTGCTCCAATCCAGGATACCGCAGAATCCGGTCGTCCTGAGAATCCGGTGCGGGTTTTGCTCCAATCCAGAATACCGCAGAATCCGGTCGTCCTCGGAATCCGGTCCGGGTTTTGCTCCAATCCAGGATACCGCAGAATCCGGTCGTCCTGAGAATCCGGTCCGGGTTTTGCTCCAATCCAGGATACCGCAGAATCCGGTCGTCCTGAGAATCCGGTGCGGGTTTTGCTCCAATCCAGAATACCGCAGAATCCGGTCGTCCTCGGAATCCGGTCCGGGTTTTGCTCCAATCCAGGATACCGCAGAATCCGGTCGTCCTGAGAATCCGGTCCGGGTTTTGCTCCAATCCAGGAGACCGCAGAATCCGGTCGTCCTCAGAATCCGGTCGTCCTCAGAATCCGGTCTGGGTTTTGCTCCAGTACATGATTTATGAAAATGTCCATCTGAAACACATGATTTTTTATAACAATTTCCAATGTGAAATGCATGATTTATGAAAATGTCCATCTGAAACACATGATTTAAAAAAAAAATTCCATCTGAAATACATGATTTATGAAAATGTCCATCTAAAACACTTGATTTAAAAAAAAAATTCCATCTGAAATGCATGATTCATGAAAATGTCCATCTGAAACACATGATTTTTGAATACAATTTCCATCTGAAATATATGGTTTATGACAACGATTTATGAAAATGTCCATCTGAAACAGGGTTAGGGCTTAAAAAAAAAAAAAAAAAAAAAAAGTCCAATTCCGGTCGTCCTCAGAATCCGGTCCGGGTTTTGCTCCAATCCAGGATACCGCAGAATCCGGTCGTCCTGAGAATCCGGTCCGGGTTTTGCTCCAATCCAGGATACCGCAGAATCCGGTAGTCCTGAGAATCCGGTCCGGGTTTTGCTCCAATCCAGGATACCGCAGAATCCGGTCGTCCTGAGAATCCGGTCCGGGTTTTGCTCCAATCCAGGATACCGCAGAATCCGGTCGTCCTGAGAATCCGGTGCGGGTTTTGCCCCAATCCAGAATACCGCAGAATCCGGTCGTCCTCGGAATCCGGTCCGGGTTTTGCTCCAATCCAGGATACCGCAGAATCCGGTCGTCCTGAGAATCCGGTCCGGGTTTTGCTCCAATCCAGGATACCGCAGAATCCGGTAGTTCTGAGAATCCGGTCCGGGTTTTGCTCCAATCCAGGATACCGCAGATTCCGGTCATCCTCGGAATCCGGTCCGGGTTTTTCTCCAATCCAGGATACCGCAGAATCCGGTCTTCCTCGGAATCCGGTCCGGGTTTTGCTCCAATCCAGGAGACCGCAGAATCCGGTCGTCCTCGGAATCCGGTCCGGGTTTTGCTCCAATCCAGGAGACCGCAGAATCCGGTCGTCCTCAGAATCCGGTCTGGGTTTTGCTCCAGTACATGATTTATGAAAATGTCCATCTGAAACACATGATTTTTTATTACAATTTCCAATGTGAAATGTATGATTTATGAAAATGTCCATCTGAAACACATGATTTAAAAAAGAAATTCCATCTGAAATACATGATTTATGAAAATGTCCATCTAAAACACTTGGTTTAAAAAAAAAATTCCATCTGAAATACATGATTCATGAAAATGTCCATCTGAAACACATGCTTTTTGAAAACAATTTCCATCTGAAATATATGGTTTATGACAACGATTTATGAAAATGTCCATCTGAAACAGGGTTAGGGCTTAAAAAAAAAAAAAAAAAAAAAGTCCAATTCCGGTCGTCCTCAGAATCCGGTCCGGGTTTTGCTCCAATCCTGGATACCGCAGAATCCGGTAGTCCTGAGAATCCGGTCCGGGTTTTGCTCCAATCCAGGATACCGCAAAATCCGGTCGTCCTGAGAATCCGGTCCTGGTTTTGCTCCAATCCAGGATACCGCAGAATCCGGTCGTCCTGAGAATCCGGTCCGGGTTTTGCTCCAATCCAGGATACCGCAGAATCCGGTCGTCCTCGGAATCCGGTCCGAGTTTTGCTCCAATCCAGGATACCGCAGAATCCGGTCGTCCTCGGAATCCGGTCCGGGTTTTGCTCCAATCCAGGATACCACAGAATCCGGTCGTCCTGAGAATCCGGTCCGGGTTATGCTCCAATCCAGGATACTGAAGAATCCGGTCGTCCTGAGAATCCGGTCCGGGTTTTGCTCCAATCCAGGAGACCGCAGAATCCGGTCGTCCTCAGAATCCGGTCGTCCTCAGAATCCGGTCTGGGTTTTGCTCCAGTACATGATTTATGAAAATGTCCATCTGAAACACATGATTTTTTATAACAATTTCCAATGTGAAATGCATGATTTATGAAAATGTCCATCTGAAACACATGATTTAAAAAAAAAATTCCATCTGAAATACATGATTTATGAAAATGTCCATCTAAAACACTTGATTTAAAAAAAAAATTCCATCTGAAATACATGATTCATGAAAATGTCCATCTGAAACACATGATTTTTGAAAACAATTTCCATCTGAAATATATGGTTTATGACAACGATTTATGAAAATGTCCATCTGAAACAGGGTTAGGGCTTAAAAAAAAAAAAAAAAAAAAAAAGTCCAATTCCGGTCTTCCTCAGAATCCGGTCCGGGTTTTGCTCCAATCCAGGATACCGCAGAATCCGGTCGTCCTGAGAATCCGGTCCGGGTTTTGCTCCAATCCAGGATACCGCAGAATCCGGTAGTCCTGAGAATCCGGTCCGGGTTTTGCTCCAATCCAGGATACCGCAGAATCCGGTCGTCCTGAGAATCCGGTCCGGGTTTTGCTCAAATCCAGGATACCGCAGAATCCGGTCGTCCTCAGAATCCGGTCCGGGTTTTGCTCCAATCCAGGATACCGCAGAATCCGTTCGTCCTGAGAATCCGGTCCGGGTTTTGCTCCAATCCAGGATACCGCAGAATCCGGTCGTCCTGAGAATCCGGTCCGGGTTTTGCTCCAATCCAGGAGACCGCAGAATCCGGTCGTCCTGAGAATCCGGTCCGGGTTTTGCTCCAATCCAGGATACCGCAGAATCCGGTCGTCCTGAGAATCCGGTCCGGGTTTTGCTCCAATCCAGGATACCGCAGAATCCGGTCGTCCTGAGAATCCGGTCCGGGTTTTGCTCCAATCCAGGATACCGCAGAATCCGGTCGTCCTCGGAATCCGGTCCGGGTTTTTCTCCAATCTAGGATACTGCAGAATCCTGTCGTCCGGAGAATCCGGTCCGGGTTTTGCTCCAATCCAGGAGACCGCAGAATCCGGTCGTCCTCAGAATCCGGTCTGGGTTTTGCTCCAGTACATGATTTATGAAAATGTCCATCTGAAACACATGATTTTTTATAACAATTTCCAATGTGAAATGCATGATTTATGAAAATGTCCATCTGAAACACATGATTTAAAAAAAAATTCCATCTGAAATACATGATTCATGAAAATGTCCATCTGAAACAAATGATTTTTGAAAACAATTTCTATCTGAAATATGTTTATGACAACGATTTATGAAAATGTCCATCTGAAACAGGGTTAGGGCTTAAAAAAAAAAAAGTCCAATTCCGGTCGTCCTTAGAATCCGGTCCGGGTTTTGCTCCAATCCAGGATACCGCAGAATCCGGTCGTCCTGAGAATCCGGTCCGGGTTTTGCTCCAATCCAGGATACCGCAGAATCCGGTCGTCCTGAGAATCCGGTCCGGGTTTTGCTCCAATCCAGGATACCGCAGAATCCGGTCGTCCTGAGAATCCGGTCCGGGTTTTGCTCCAATCCAGGATACCGCAGAATCCGGTCGTCCTGAGAATCCGGTCCGGGTTTTGCTCCAATCCAGGATACCGCAGAATCCGATCGTCCTGAGAATCCGGTCCGGGTTTTGCTCCAATCCAGGATACCGCAGAATCCGGTCGTCCTCGGAATCCGGTCCGGGTTTTGCTCCAATCCAGGATACCGCAGATTCCGGTCATCCTCGGAATCCGGTCCGGGTTTTTCTCCAATCCAGGATACCGCAGAATCCGGTCGTCCTGAGAATCCGGTCCGGGTTTTGCTCCAATCCAGGATACCGCAGAATCCGGTCGTCCTGAGAATCCGGTCCGGGTTTTGCTCCAATCCAGGATACCGCAGAATCCGGTCGTCCTCGGAATCCGGTCCGGGTTTTGCTCCAATCCAGGATACCGCAGATTCCGGTCATCCTCGGAATCCGGTCCGGGTTTTTCTCCAATCCAGGATACCGCAGAATCCGGTCGTCCTGAGAATCCGGTCCGGGTTTTGCTCCAATCCAGGATACCGCAGAATCCGGTCGTCCTGAGAATCCGGTCCGGGTTTTGCTCCAATCCAGGATACCGCAGAATCCGGTCGTCCTGAGAATCCGGTGCGGGTTTTGCTCCAATCCAGAATACCGCAGAATCCGGTCGTCCTCGGAATCCGGTCCGGGTTTTGCTCCAATCCAGGATACCGCAGAATCCGGTCGTCCTGAGAATCCGGTCCGGGTTTTGCTCCAATCCAGGATACCGCAGAATCCGGTAGTTCTGAGAATCCGGTCCGGGTTTTGCTCCAATCCAGGATACCGCAGAATCCGGTCATCCTCGGAATCCGGTCGTCCTCAGAATCCGGTCTGGGTTTTGCTCCAGTACATGATTTATGAAAATGTCCATCTGAAACACATGATTTTTTATAACAATTTCCAATGTGAAATGCATGATTTATGAAAATGTCCATCTGAAACACATGATTTAAAAAAGAAATTCCATCTGAAATACATGATTTATGAAAATGTCCATCTAAAACACTTGATTTAAAAAAAAAATTCCATCTGAAATACATGATTCATGAAAATGTCCATCTGAAACACATGATTTTTGAAAACAATTTCCATCTGAAATATATGGTTTATGACAACGATTTATGAAAATGTCCATCTGAAACAGGGTTAGGGCTTAAAAAAAAAAAAAAAAAAAAAAAGTCCAATTCCGGTCTTCCTCAGAATCCGGTCCGGGTTTTGCTCCAATCCAGGATACCGCAGAATCCGGTCGTCCTGAGAATCCGGTCCGGGTTTTGCTCCAATCCAGGATACCGCAGAATCCGGTAGTCCTGAGAATCCGGTCCGGGTTTTGCTCCCATCCAGGATACCGCAGAATCCGGTCGTCCTGAGAATCCGGTCCGGGTTTTGCTCAAATCCAGGATACCGCAGAATCCGGTCGTCCTCAGAATCCGGTCCGGGTTTTGCTCCAATCCAGGATACCGCAGAATCCGGTAGTCCTGAGAATCCGGTCCGGGTTTTGCTCCAATCCAGGAGACCGCAGAATCCGGTCGTCCTGAGAATCCGGTCCGGGTTTTGCTCCAATCCAGGATACCGCAGATTCCGGTCATCCTCGGAATCCGGTCCGGGTTTTTCTCCAATCCAGGATACCGCAGAATCCGGTCGTCCTGAGAATCCGGTCCGGGTTTTGCTCCAATCCAGGATACCGCAGAATCCGGTCGTCCTGAGAATCCGGTCCGGGTTTTGCTCCAATCCAGGATACCGCAGAATCCGGTCGTCCTCGGAATCCGGTCCGGGTTTTGCTCCAATCCAGGATACCGCAGATTCCGGTCATCCTCGGAATCCGGTCCGGGTTTTTCTCCAATCCAGGATACCGCAGAATCCGGTCGTCCTGAGAATCCGGTCCGGGTTTTGCTCCAATCCAGGATACCGCAGAATCCGGTCGTCCTGAGAATCCGGTCCGGGTTTTGCTCCAATCCAGGATACCGCAGAATCCGGTCGTCCTGAGAATCCGGTGCGGGTTTTGCTCCAATCCAGAATACCGCAGAATCCGGTCGTCCTCGGAATCCGGTCCGGGTTTTGCTCCAATCCAGGATACCGCAGAATCCGGTCGTCCTGAGAATCCGGTCCGGGTTTTGCTCCAATCCAGGATACCGCAGAATCCGGTAGTTCTGAGAATCCGGTCCGGGTTTTGCTCCAATCCAGGATACCGCAGAATCCGGTCATCCTCGGAATCCGGTCGTCCTCAGAATCCGGTCTGGGTTTTGCTCCAGTACATGATTTATGAAAATGTCCATCTGAAACACATGATTTTTTATAACAATTTCCAATGTGAAATGCATGATTTATGAAAATGTCCATCTGAAACACATGATTTAAAAAAGAAATTCCATCTGAAATACATGATTTATGAAAATGTCCATCTAAAACACTTGATTTAAAAAAAAAATTCCATCTGAAATACATGATTCATGAAAATGTCCATCTGAAACACATGATTTTTGAAAACAATTTCCATCTGAAATATATGGTTTATGACAACGATTTATGAAAATGTCCATCTGAAACAGGGTTAGGGCTTAAAAAAAAAAAAAAAAAAAAAAAGTCCAATTCCGGTCTTCCTCAGAATCCGGTCCGGGTTTTGCTCCAATCCAGGATACCGCAGAATCCGGTCGTCCTGAGAATCCGGTCCGGGTTTTGCTCCAATCCAGGATACCGCAGAATCCGGTAGTCCTGAGAATCCGGTCCGGGTTTTGCTCCCATCCAGGATACCGCAGAATCCGGTCGTCCTGAGAATCCGGTCCGGGTTTTGCTCAAATCCAGGATACCGCAGAATCCGGTCGTCCTCAGAATCCGGTCCGGGTTTTGCTCCAATCCAGGATACCGCAGAATCCGGTAGTCCTGAGAATCCGGTCCGGGTTTTGCTCCAATCCAGGAGACCGCAGAATCCGGTCGTCCTGAGAATCCGGTCCGGGTTTTGCTCCAATCCAGGATACCGCAGAATCCGGTAGTCCTGAGAATCCGGTCCGGGTTTTGCTCCAATCCAGGATACCGCAGAATCCGGTCGTCCTGAGAATCCGGTCCGGGTTTTGCTCCAATCCAGGATACCGCAGAATCCGGTCGTCCTCGGAATCCGGTCCGGGTTTTTCTCCAATCTAGGATACTGCAGAATCCTGTCGTCCCGAGAATCCGGTCCGGGTTTTGCTCCAATCCAGGAGACCGCAGAATCCGGTCGTCCTCAGAATCCGGTCTGGGTTTTGCTCCAGTACATGATTTATGAAAATGTCCATCTGAAACACATGATTTTTTATAACAATTTCCAATGTGAAATGCATGATTTATGAAAATGTCCATCTGAAACACATGATTTAAAAAAAAATTCCATCTGAAATACATGATTCATGAAAATGTCCATCTGAAACAAATGATTTTTGAAAACAATTTCTATCTGAAATATGTTTATGACAACGATTTATGAAAATGTCCATCTGAAACAGGGTTAGGGCTTAAAAAAAAAAAAAAGTCCAATTCCGGTCGTCCTTAGAATCCGGTCCGGGTTTTGCTCCAATCCAGGATACCGCAGAATCCGGTCGTCCTGAGAATCCGGTCCGGGTTTTGCTCCAATCCAGGATACCGCAGAATCCGGTCGTCCTGAGAATCCGGTCCGGGTTTTGCTCAAATCCAGGATACCGCAGAATCCGGTCGTCCTCAGAATCCGGTCCGGGTTTTGCTCCAATCCAGGATACCGCAGAATCCGGTAGTCCTGAGAATCCGGTCCGGGTTTTGCTCCAATCCAGGAGACCGCAGAATCCGGTCGTCCTGAGAATCCGGTCCGGGTTTTGCTCCAATCCAGGATACCGCAGAATCCGGTCGTCCTGAGAATCCGGTCCGGGTTTTGCTCCAATCCAGGATACCGCAGAATCCGGTCGTCCTGAGAATCCGGTCCGGGTTTTGCTCCAATCCAGGATACCGCAGAATCCGGTCGTCCTCGGAATCCGGTCCGGGTTTTTCTCCAATCTAGGATACTGCAGAATCCTGTCGTCCCGAGAATCCGGTCCGGGTTTTGCTCCAATCCAGGAGACCGCAGAATCCGGTCGTCCTCAGAATCCGGTCTGGGTTTTGCTCCAGTACATGATTTATGAAAATGTCCATCTGAAACACATGATTTTTTATAACAATTTCCAATGTGAAATGCATGATTTATGAAAATGTCCATCTGAAACACATGATTTAAAAAAAAATTCCATCTGAAATACATGATTCATGAAAATGTCCATCTGAAACAAATGATTTTTGAAAACAATTTCTATCTGAAATATGTTTATGACAACGATTTATGAAAATGTCCATCTGAAACAGGGTTAGGGCTTAAAAAAAAAAAAAAGTCCAATTCCGGTCGTCCTTAGAATCCGGTCCGGGTTTTGCTCCAATCCAGGATACCGCAGAATCCGGTCGTCCTGAGAATCCGGTCCGGGTTTTGCTCCAATCCAGGATACCGCAGAATCCGGTAGTCCTGAGAATCCGGTCCGGGTTTTGCTCCAATCCAGGAGACCGCAGAATCCGGTCGTCCTGAGAATCCGGTCCGGGTTTTGCTCCAATCCAGGATACCGCAGAATCCGGTCGTCCTGAGAATCCGGTCCGGGTTTTGCTCCAATCCAGGATACCGCAGAATCCGGTCGTCTTGAGAATCCGGTCCGGGTTTTGCTCCAATCCAGGATACCGCAGAATCCGGTCGTCCTCGTAATCCGGTCCGGGTTTTTCTCCAATCTAGGATACTGCAGAATCCTGTCGTCCCGAGAATCCGGTCCGGGTTTTGCTCCAATCCAGGAGACCGCAGAATCCGGTCGTCCTCAGAATCCGGTCTGGGTTTTGCTCCAGTACATGATTTATGAAAATGTCCATCTGAAACACATGATTTTTTATAACAATTTCCAATGTGAAATGCATGATTTATGAAAATGTCCATCTGAAACACATGATTTAAAAAAAAATTCCATCTGAAATACATGATTCATGAAAATGTCCATCTGAAACAAATGATTTTTGAAAACAATTTCTATCTGAAATATGTTTATGACAACGATTTATGAAAATGTCCATCTGAAACAGGGTTAGGGCTTAAAAAAAAAAAAAAGTCCAATTCCGGTCGTCCTTAGAATCCGGTCCGGGTTTTGCTCCAATCCAGGATACCGCAGAATCCGGTTGTCCTGAGAATCCGGTCCGGGTTTTGCTCCAATCCAGGATACCGCAGAATCCGGTCGTCCTGAGAATCCGGTCCGGGTTTTGCTCCAATCCAGGATACCGCAGAATCCGGTCGTCCTGAGAATCCGGTCCGGGTTTTGCTCCAATCCAGGATACCGCAGAATCCGGTAGTTCTGAGAATCCGGTCCGGGTTTTGCTCCAATCCAGGATACCGCAGATTCCGGTCATCCTCGGAATCCGGTCCGGGTTTTTCTCCAATCCAGGATACCGCAGAATCCGGTCTTCCTCGGAATCCGGTCCGGGTTTTGCTCCAATCCAGGAGACCGCAGAATCCGGTCGTCCTCGGAATCCGGTCCGGGTTTTGCTCCAATCCAGGAGACCGCAGAATCCGGTCGTCCTCAGAATCCGGTCTGGGTTTTGCTCCAGTACATGATTTATGAAAATGTCCATCTGAAACACATGATTTTTTATTACAATTTCCAATGTGAAATGTATGATTTATGAAAATGTCCATCTGAAACACATGATTTAAAAAAGAAATTCCATCTGAAATACATGATTTATGAAAATGTCCATCTAAAACACTTGGTTTAAAAAAAAAATTCCATCTGAAATACATGATTCATGAAAATGTCCATCTGAAACACATGCTTTTTGAAAACAATTTCCATCTGAAATATATGGTTTATGACAACGATTTATGAAAATGTCCATCTGAAACAGGGTTAGGGCTTAAAAAAAAAAAAAAAAAAAAAGTCCAATTCCGGTCGTCCTCAGAATCCGGTCCGGGTTTTGCTCCAATCCTGGATACCGCAGAATCCGGTAGTCCTGAGAATCCGGTCCGGGTTTTGCTCCAATCCAGGATACCGCAAAATCCGGTCGTCCTGAGAATCCGGTCCTGGTTTTGCTCCAATCCAGGATACCGCAGAATCCGGTCGTCCTGAGAATCCGGTCCGGGTTTTGCTCCAATCCAGGATACCGCAGAATCCGGTCGTCCTCGGAATCCGGTCCGAGTTTTGCTCCAATCCAGGATACCGCAGAATCCGGTCGTCCTCGTAATCCGGTCCGGGTTTTGCTCCAATCCAGGATACCACAGAATCCGGTCGTCCTGAGAATCCGGTCCGGGTTATGCTCCAATCCAGGATACTGAAGAATCCGGTCGTCCTGAGAATCCGGTCCGGGTTTTGCTCCAATCCAGGAGACCGCAGAATCCGGTCGTCCTCAGAATCCGGTCTGGGTTTTGCTCCAGTACATGATTTATGAAAATGTCCATCTGAAACACATGATTTTTTATAACAATTTCCAATGTGAAATGCATGATTTATGAAAATGTCCATCTGAAACACATGATTTAAAAAAAAAATTCCATCTGAAATACATGATTTATGAAAATGTCCATCTAAAACACTTGATTTAAAAAAAAAATTCCATCTGAAATACATGATTCATGAAAATGTCCATCTGAAACACATGATTTTTGAAAACAATTTCCATCTGAAATATATGGTTTATGACAACGATTTATGAAAATGTCCATCTGAAACAGGGTTAGGGCTTAAAAAAAAAAAAAAAAAAAAAAAGTCCAATTCCGGTCTTCCTCAGAATCCGGTCCGGGTTTTGCTCCAATCCAGGATACCGCAGAATCCGGTCGTCCTGAGAATCCGGTCCGGGTTTTGCTCCAATCCAGGATACCGCAGAATCCGGTAGTCCTGAGAATCCGGTCCGGGTTTTGCTCCAATCCAGGATACCGCAGAATCCGGTCGTCCTCAGAATCCGGTCCGGGTTTTGCTCCAATCCAGGATACCGCAGAATCCGGTAGTCCTGAGAATCCGGTCCGGGTTTTGCTCCAATCCAGGATACCGCCGAATCCGGTCGTCCTGAGAATCCGGTCCGGGTTTTGCTCCAATCCAGGAGACCGCAGAATCCGGTCGTCCTGAGAATCCGGTCCGGGTTTTGCTCCAATCCAGGATACCGCAGAATCCGGTCGTCCTGAGAATCCGGTCCGGGTTTTGCTCCAATCCAGGATACCGCAGAATCCGGTCGTCCTGAGAATCCGGTCCGGGTTTTGCTCCAATCCAGGATACCGCAGAATCCGGTCGTCCTCGGAATCCGGTCCGGGTTTTTCTCCAATCTAGGATACTGCAGAATCCTGTCGTCCCGAGAATCCGGTCCGGGTTTTGCTCCAATCCAGGAGACCGCAGAATCCGGTCGTCCTCAGAATCCGGTCTGGGTTTTGCTCCAGTACATGATTTATGAAAATGTCCATCTGAAACACATGATTTTTTATAACAATTTCCAATGTGAAATGCATGATTTATGAAAATGTCCATCTGAAACACATGATTTAAAAAAAAATTCCATCTGAAATACATGATTCATGAAAATGTCCATCTGAAACAAATGATTTTTGAAAACAATTTCTATCTGAAATATGTTTATGACAACGATTTATGAAAATGTCCATCTGAAACAGGGTTAGGGCTTAAAAAAAAAAAAAAGTCCAATTCCGGTCGTCCTTAGAATCCGGTCCGGGTTTTGCTCCAATCCAGGATACCGCAGAATCCGGTTGTCCTGAGAATCCGGTCCGGGTTTTGCTCCAATCCAGGATACCGCAGAATCCGGTCGTCCTGAGAATCCGGTCCGGGTTTTGCTCCAATCCAGGATACCGCAGAATCCGGTCGTCCTGAGAATCCGGTCCGGGTTTTGCTCCAATCCAGGATACCGCAGAATCCGGTCGTCCTGAGAATCCGGTCCGGGTTTTGCTCCAATCCAGGATACCGCAGAATCCGATCGTCCTGAGAATCCGGTCCGGGTTTTGCTCCAATCCAGGATACCGCAGAATCCGGTCGTCCTCGGAATCCGGTCCGGGTTTTGCTCCAATCCAGGATACCGCAGATTCCGGTCATCCTCGGAATCCGGTCCGGGTTTTTCTCCAATCCAGGATACCGCAGAATCCGGTCGTCCTCGGAATCCGGTCCGGGTTTTGCTCCAATCCAGGAGACAGCAGAATCCGGTCGTCCTCAGAATCCGGTCTGGGTTTTGCTCCAGTACATGATTTATGAAAATGTCCATCTGAAACACATGATTTTTTATAACAATTTCCAATGTCAAATGCATGATTTATGAAAATATCCATCTGAAACACATGATTTAAAAAAAAAAATTCCATCTGAAATACATGATTTATGAAAATGTCCATCTGAAACACGATTTAAAAAAAAAAATTCCATCTGAAATACATGATTCATGAAAATGTCCATCTGAAACACATGATTTTTGAAAACAATATCCATCTGAAATATATGGTTTATGACAACGATTTATGAAAATGTCCATCTGAAACAGGATTAGGGCTTAAAAAAAAAAAAAAAAAAAAAAGTCCAATTCCGGTCGTCCTCAGAATCTGGTCCGGGTTTTGCTCCAATCAAGGATACCAGAGAATCCGGTCGTCCTGAGAATCCGGTCCGGGTTTTGCTCCAATCCAGGATACCGCAGAATCCGGTCGTCCTCGGAATCCGGTCCGGGTTTTGCTCCAATCCAGGATACCGCAGAATCCGGTCGTCCTCGGAATCCGGTCCGGGTTTTGCTCCAATCCAGGAAACCGCAGAATCAGGTCATCCTCGGAATCCGGTCCGGGTTTTGCTCCAATCCAGGAGACCGCAGAATCCGGTCGTCCTCAGAATCCGGTCTGGGTTTTGCTCCAGTACATGATTTATGAAAATGTCCATCTGAAACACATGATTTTTTATAACAATTTCCAATGTGAAATGCATGATTTATGAAAATGTCCATCTGAAACACATGATTTAAAAAAAAAATTCCATCTGAAATACATGATTTATGAAAATGTCCATCTAAAACACTTGATTTAAAAAAAAAATTCCATCTGAAATACATGATTCATGAAAATGTCCATCTGAAACAAATGATTTTTGAAAACAATTTCTATCTGATATATGTTTATGACAACGATTTATGAAAATGTCCATCTGAAACAGGGTTAGGGCTTAAAAAAAAAAAAAAGTCCAATTCCGGTCGTCCTTAGAATCCGGTCCGGGTTTTGCTCCAATCCAGGATACCGCAGAATCCGGTTGTCCTGAGAATCCGGTCCGGGTTTTGCTCCAATCCAGGATACCGCAGAATCCGGTCGTCCTGAGAATCCGGTCCGGGTTTTGCTCCAATCCAGGATACCGCAGAATCCGGTCGTCCTGAGAATCCGGTCCGGGTTTTGCTCCAATCCAGGATACCGCAGAATCCGATCGTCCTGAGAATCCGGTCCGGGTTTTGCTCCAATCCAGGATACCGCAGAATCCGGTCGTCCTCGGAATCCGGTCCGGGTTTTGCTCCAATCCAGGATACCGCAGATTCCGGTCATCCTCGGAATCCGGTCCGGGTTTTTCTCCAATCCAGGATACCGCAGAATCCGGTCGTCCTCGGAATCCGGTCCGGGTTTTGCTCCAATCCAGGAGACAGCAGAATCCGGTCGTCCTCAGAATCCGGTCTGGGTTTTGCTCCAGTACATGATTTATGAAAATGTCCATCTGAAACACATGATTTTTTATAACAATTTCCAATGTCAAATGCATGATTTATGAAAATATCCATCTGAAACACATGATTTAAAAAAAAAAATTCCATCTGAAATACATGATTTATGAAAATGTCCATCTGAAACACGATTTAAAAAAAAAAATTCCATCTGAAATACATGATTCATGAAAATGTCCATCTGAAACACATGATTTTTGAAAACAATATCCATCTGAAATATATGGTTTATGACAACGATTTATGAAAATGTCCATCTGAAACAGGATTAGGGCTTAAAAAAAAAAAAAAAAAAAAAAAGTCCAATTCCGGTCGTCCTCAGAATCTGGTCCGGGTTTTGCTCCAATCAAGGATACCAGAGAATCCGGTCGTCCTGAGAATCCGGTCCGGGTTTTGCTCCAATCCAGGATACCGCAGAATCCGGTCGTCCTCGGAATCCGGTCCGGGTTTTGCTCCAATCCAGGATACCGCAGAATCCGGTCGTCCTCGGAATCCGGTCCGGGTTTTGCTCCAATCCAGGAAACCGCAGAATCAGGTCATCCTCGGAATCCGGTCCGGGTTTTTCTCCAATCCAGGATACCGCAGAATCCGGTCGTCCTCGGAATCCGGTCCGGGTTTTGCTCCAATCCAGGAGACCGCAGAATCCGGTCGTCCTCAGAATCCGGTCTGGGTTTTGCTCCAGTACATGATTTATGAAAATGTCCATCTGAAACACATGATTTTTTATAACAATTTCCAATGTGAAATGCATGATTTATGAAAATGTCCATCTGAAACACATGATTTAAAAAAAAAATTCCATCTGAAATACATGATTTATGAAAATGTCCATCTAAAACACTTGATTTAAAAAAAAAATTCCATCTGAAATACTTGATTCATGAAAATGTCCATCTGAAACACATGATTTTTGAAAACAATTTCCATCTGATATATATGGTTTATGACAACGATTTATGAAAATGTCCATCTGAAACAGGGTTAGGGCTTAAAAAAAAAAAAAAAAAAAAAAAGTCCAATTCCGGTCGTCCTCAGAATCCGGTCCGGGTTTTGCTCCAATCCAGGATACCGCAGAATCCGGTCGTCCTGAGAATCCGGTCCGGGTCCGGGTCCGGGTCCGGGTTAGGGTTAGGAATTAAAAATCTCCAAAGGTCAGACTAGTCTGACCTTGGTTGTGCACTGGCCTACATTTCCGCTGCCCGCTTCAGTGCCTGCTTGAATTCGGCCCCTCATCTCAGCGCCCACCAAACCTCGTCCTCCTTTGTCTGTGTCTTTTGGATGTTTCCTCTTTTATTTTTAATTTTTTGTCTGTGTATTTTGGATGTTTCCTCTTTTATTTTTAAATTAACGGATTAATTAATTAGGGGTATTTTAGTCTAGGGGTTAGGGTTAGGGTTAGGGTTAGGGTTAGGGTTAGGTATCTAAGAATCCAGAAATCAGAACAGGTCTGATCTCGGTTAGGCACTGGCACACATTTCAAAGGCCCGCTTCAGTCCCAACTCCAAAAAAGAACCCCCTCCAACAGCACCTCCACATGTTTTATTTGTTCCCATTGTTCTAAATGTTGTCTCATAGAGTCTGTGTCCTGTATCTCCTCCAAACAGGTGTATATTTATTGGTCTGATGTTGTTTTAATATTGTGTATATGTATATTTATGTATTTAAAACCATCATGATAAAAAATCAGTAATATATTTATTAGTGCAATTTAAGCAATCATGATTAAGTAATATATTCTATTAACTCTCACAAGTCCCCACATGTCCATCAAGTGGTAAAACGTTATATTGTGCATCTCTATCTACCCCATGACCTTTTGACCCCTGTATTATATTTTAAAGACTGAAATTGTTGTTACTAAACAGAATACTTTTTCTTGAGTTAATTAAATGTACAAAATCAATGTAATTAGCAAAACAGGGCCACAACACCAAGGGTTCACCGTGTCAGGGCTGGGACGCCGAGGGCCCACCACCCAAGGGCTGCAAAATCAAGGTGCACGCCAACCAGGTGCACCCCAATCAGGTGTTCTCCTGCCAGGGGTATTCGCCCAAGGTCTACCATCTCTAGGTGTAAGGTTTGAGGTGGGTGAATTTATTAGGTCTACCATCTCTAGGTGTAAGGTTTGAGGTGGGTGAATTCATTAGGTCTACCAACTCTAGGTGTCAGGTTTGGTTAGGGTTAGGGTTAGGGTTAGGGTTAGGGTTAGGGTTAGGGTTAGGGTTAGGGTTAGGTTAGGGTTAGGGTTAGGTTAGGTTAGGGTTAGGGTTAGGGTTAGGGTTAGGGTTAGGTTAGGGTTAGGGTTAGGGTTAGGGTTAGGGTTAGGGTTAGGGTTAGGGTTAGGGTTAGGGTTAGGGTTAGGGTTAGGGTTAGGGTTAGGGTTAGGGTTAGGGTTAGGGTTAGGGTTAGGGTTAGGGTTAGGGTTAGGGTTAGGGTTAGGGTTAGGGTTAGGGTTAGGGTTAGGGTTAGGGTTAGGGTTAGGGTTAGGGTTAGGGTTAGGGTTAGGGTTAGGGTTAGGGTTAGGGTTAGGGTTAGGGTTAGGGTTAGGGTTAGGGTTAGGGTTAGGGTTAGGGTTAGGGTTAGGGTTAGGGTTAGGGTTAGGGTTAGGGTTAGGGTTAGGGTTAGGGTTAGGGTTAGGGTTAGGGTTAGGGTTAGGGTTAGGGTTAGGGTTAGGGTTAGGGTTAGGGTTAGGGTTAGGGTTAGGGTTAGGGTTAGGGTTAGGGTTAGGGTTAGGGTTAGGGTTAGGGTTAGGGTTAGGGTTAGGGTTAGGGTTAGGGTTAGGGTTAGGGTTAGGGTTAGGGTTAGGGTTAGGGTTAGGGTTAGGGTTAGGGTTAGGGTTAGGGTTAGGGTTAGG